>NW_013952967.1:106277-110576 GCF_001266775.1 Austrofundulus limnaeus
AATAATAACAGAACATGTAAAAGTCTTCAATTTCATTAATATTAGTTGAATCTTATTATATTATCTTCCCTTATTTCACTTAAATATCTAAAATGTCTAGTCTTATCCTCCTGAGACCCAGAATAACCTATTTCAGAAACCTGAAATGTAACTGTGGTGAAACTGATTAAGTGTAAATGTGGACTGCCATACAGGTGAGCCTTCTCATTCTTAAATGATCTGCTGCTCACAGAGCAGAACCTGACTGTTAAATTAGCAAGAAGAACTCAAGGGAAAACAATCATCCACATCTTCTTTTCATCTCCACAGTTAACAAGAAAATGTTTTTCACACTCCAATTTAGAAAAAAAACTACNGTGTGTGTGTGTGTGTTTGCTCCATGGTGGGGACAATTATTGACCATTTCCCTGGTACACATCCTGGTGAGGTTAGGGTTTAAGTCAGGTGTGTAGCCTATCTGGGAGGTTAGGTTTGGCTGTAGAAATGACCGGGAAATGAATGGAAGCCAATGCAAAGTCCCCATGAGGATGGAAAAACAAACGTGTGTGTGCGCGGGAGGTGTGAAGCGGAGCCCGTGAGGGCAGTGTTATTAGGAGAGATGGAGACTGTCGGCGAGCGACTGTTGATACTGCTGGATACATTTTTTTATGGAACATGGAAACGTTTTGTTTCAGCGGCGACTGCTCCCCCTCCCCCTCCCCCTCGAATGACTGTGTGGTCACACCAGTGCAACCGGTCATTTTTTTAGTCGTACTATTAGGAAATCAGGTTGCATTTACGACCAAATTGGTTGCGCTCTAGAGCCCTGCGTGGTCACGCAAACCTACGTCAAGCAAAGGCTAAACCCTCTCATTTCACGGCAGTTTTAAGCAGCCTACCCRGACTGGGAAGGATGTGGGCCAGTTGAGCCACGTGCTCATGAGGACCCAGCCCAGGAATTGAGACACCATGCTAGGGTCTTTTCCTGTCCTGTCTGGTGTTATTACTGCACAGCTCTGGCCACCCACACTTTGTTCCATTCTCTGGCTTCAGTCCAAGGCCTCCCATCCACTACTGCCTAGGTCAATTTTCATTTTCTTCTGTCCACCACAGCAAGCTTTATCCTGCAACCAGGCAGGTTTGCAACAGCTGCCACAGSAAGGTGGTCAAGCTCCAGGACCCCCTTGCTGCAAATGCTCAATCATGTGCTGCTTCCTCATATTCAGCACAGAGAATCCAAACCCTGCAGTGTGCTCTGAGGGGGGAGCRAACTTGACCTGTTGGTGTGAGGTCCCCACCCAAGAATTCCTGATTTGAGTCCACCCTTTGGATTGTCCCCTTTGCTGAAATCTGTTAATTTATTCATAGACATAATTTTAATTATACCTTGGAAAAAGTAATGGTGCCAAGTAGCCTACAGCCAAAAATATGTTTAAATTCAGATAGGGCTGATCGATTATTGCAGTAGTTATAATCATGATTATTTTGATTTGAAATTGAGATCTAGATTATTTAACAAAATTATTCATTCACTTTGATAACATGAATTTGATGAACATAAACAATGGCTGTTAAACAATGTTTCCCTAAGGATTTCAAATATTTTTGAAAAAAAAAAAAAGACAAATTTTCACTTTGTCTGTGGGAGGAGCCTGCAGCAAACTGCTGGCAGTGGCAACACAAAACAGCGTAAATAGGACCCTATAAAATCTGTTTTATTTTTTCCAAATTTTCATTTTTTCCATTTTATTTTTCTAAGTTTCACTTTTTCTATTTTTTCCCCTAAATTCCACAATTTTACCTTATTTATTAAACTAAAAAGTGCATAATTAAAAAGTGACTGAGCAATAATTAAAMAAACAAATAGCCACAGAAAAAAATGGCAGTTATTTCACTTTCATTAATATAACAAATAGGTGTGGTTCAGTAGAACATTAAATTATTTTTGAAAGGTGTTTAATAGTATTTACTAAGAAAAAAAATTGTGTAAAACAGAAGTTTTTTGTAAAATAAAAATGTTTTAGAATCAAACTTAACATTAAATGTCTTATAGAAACATAAAATTTAGAAACAGCAACTCAATAGGATCTAAGCTCATTTACTTCTGTAAAGTAACGTGACACACGCACACAATTTACAATGCTTTTCAAAAAACGAACAAAGCTTTTTCACTTTTTTCTAAAGGAATGTCTGATTCTGCACACATAACAAAATCTTGAATAACCTTCCACTTCACTTCTGAGAGGAAGTGGTCTTCACAGCATCCAGCCCATCATGTGCTGAAAACTTGCAGAAAAGTTCTTCTTCAGATAAATAAATAACCGCTGGGGTTTTGTTCTGTCCTAAACTTTACCCTAGCTTCATATTTTTGGAGGACGTTGCGTTTAGCAAGTTTGTTGTTCGCCGCGCGTGTCGCGGAAGCAGCCCCCCCCCCATGTTGGGAGGGGAGCTCAGAGCRCACCCCACACGCCTGCTACCAGGTAATGGCAGATAGGCTACAGGGAGCAGCAGCAGTCAAAATACCTCAGAAACCCACTCAAATAAGCAAATTCTGTGAAATTCCGTGTTTTACACTGAATTCCATAACTAGCTTCTGTCCCCGTTTTTTGCAACAYGAAAATAATACGGCCTTACGTAAACTGTGAAACTCGATCATTGTTTTTATGTTAGTTAAAAACCCAAATCAAGATCAAAATTAAATTACCAGTAAGCCCTAAATTCAGAATATTTTCTGTTAAAATTAAAGTCACTGTTAAAATCCCTACAAATTCAATTTAATCAGCTTTGTTTATTAGCTTGTTTAAATCTTGCCTATAAACAATGACACAAGCCTTTCAAGATATATTTCTGGTTTTCATTCTGCACAGATGAAACAAGGTAGCACAACCCTGGTTGCTGCATGACCTGTTCACCTGTTTCCCCATGTTTTGTCATGGGTGTCTTCTTGAATGGGTGTTCTTAAMTGTAATTTCATTRTGCTCTGTACAATGACAATAAAGGTATCTCTCTCCCCCTTTCTCAATATGGAACATTTCTAATGATCAGATTTGTTCACTTTTTAGTTGTACAGTGGTATGTTTCACATGCTGTGTTGCCTTTTTACTCTTTACTGATTACAGAGGACCTGAGTCGAAGGGGAAAAAGCAATACAATGGTCTTTTCCTCTCTGGAATTCACAGTCCACCCTCGGTCTGCGTGTCTGCTTCTCTCCTCTGTCTTCCAACGCCCTTCGCTCCRTCCCCCTCTGCTGTCACAAAGCAGACTGGGCAGGTTATAAATAGTGGTGCAACCACCCTGAATCTCTGCTGATGTCATTGATGTTTTTCCTCTCTCCTTTGGTGAGATTCGCTACGCAACAAACATGCTTGAATGTTTGACTATCAAAGCACTGCAAAACYGTAAAAAAGAACATCCTCTTTCTTCCTGTGTGTTTGTGCATCCTTTTTTATGGCTCACAAACAACACGTTTTTATTTTTGGTTGTGTTTACTCAAATTTTGGAAAGCAGAGTGCAGTCATGTCCTTCCTATCAGTGAGTTTTTGGTGTATAATATTGACACAGAAGTGATTTGGTGCCTGAAGGAAACTGGCAGAAAACATTGACTAATAAAAATCACCTTTATGAYTCAAGTTTTGTTTTAAAATAAAAGTGAGCTGACTTTATTGGTTTGTTTTACAGCCCCCTGCCCCTACTTTTAGTGGCAGTGTTATGAGTTTTCTCCCAAAACTATTGTTGAGAATGAAGTATTCACTTCCTGGTAGACTGTGGGGGACCTCTTTTGTATCAGTGCGTTGTTGATTTTTGTGAGTTTGAAAATCCTGGGAAAGTCTCAGGTTATTTTTTTTATAAATGTCAAATAAATGTATATAGCTTTATGCTCACTTAGACTTACTTGTCACAACCAAGAACCAAGAAAAAAAACTGACATTAAAGTTTTCCGCTGCGGGTGTCCGTCATTTGTAAAAAATGAAAGGGAGAAAAACCTTGTTAAAGCCATCTAGGGATTAAACTGACGGGTCTTTCACTCAATAGAGAGAACAAAAKTCAAAGTCTTACCCAATCTGAACAGAGTAGGGCAGGCCGTGCTGTGACTGAAATTGGGTGCGCGCAGCTGAGGGGGCAGGTGAACACCAGCACCTCCCGGGAAAGCTCTCAGCATTTCCTGGACTATTTTCCACCGAGGATTACATATTTTATATATCTATRTAAAATATATAAAAAATTCTAATGTCTACCCCTGACTTTCCTCAAAATGTATTTTTACTTTTGAGGCGCAAGTTTGCACAGGTATCCAATTGGGGTCATTACATTGACTTCCAT
>NW_013952967.1:116571-117864 GCF_001266775.1 Austrofundulus limnaeus
CTCCGAAACACCCGCAACATTCGGAATAACCACTGGTTTGGGTCTGGGTTTGGGGTCTTCATTTTCACCTGAAGGTTGAAAATGCCTGAAACTCTCAGACTGAAGAAGTCTCTTGGAAGAGAGACGAAACGTTTCATTAAAGAAGAACCCGTCCAGAGGACCTATACAGTTTTTTTTCCTTTTGTTTTCACAGGAAAGTTGCAGTACCAAAAATACAACATGGAACACTACTTTTGCACAAATGAAAGACTTAATATTTTTTCAGTAGCTTTAAGCATACAAGTGAAAAAAAAATTAACTGAAAAATAGCACCAGTAAATTAGCTGCTTCTAAATTTTTTCATTAAATTTGTCCTTTTAGTTTCTTGGTAAAGCTGTGGCACACTTGTCTCACTGAATAACTTGGGGGATAGTATGGCATACCTCGGCTCCTTWGTCTGCAACATGTATATTAGGATGGTCCCAAAATACAAACTTCTATTTTTCCAAGGCACTTCTTCAGATTTTTGTTCCATTTTGGGAAAAAATAAATGGGGTGAAATTTCATAAGATTTGAAAAATATTAACCACTGCCACTCAACCCGTTTTTGTGCCACGTGAGTGAAATTTTGAGTTCTGATTCTGTCATTGCCAATGCCGCCAGCAAGATGTTAGCCAGAAAACTGTGGTATCTGAGTAAAGAACTGGGGTTGGATTTATAACGCTTGCGTACACACAAAATGAGCCCAGAAACTTGTGTACGCCACTATTCACGCAAAGCTTGTGATTTATGAAATCCAAACTTGGCGTGAAAATGTGCGGCCCCTCATGCCAGCTCTGACCCAGGCGTACGCTTATTTTGGAGACGTGAAGCTGCGACACAAATGGTGAAGTGAGGAATTATAGCCACACTTGTGTAATGATTACTGTCAGATATTTACTTTACCTTCATAATCAAACTTAGATTTTTATTCAACTTTATCATCAGCTTTCTTAACAGTATTATTTATGCTTCAGCCGGTGAGCCATAAGGATTTATGAAATAAAATCTTAAATCTTAAATAAAAGTTCATGCATCTCCATCCATCTCCTTCCTTCTCAGACGACCCTGACCAACAGACCCCTCCCCGAAAAGAGACATTTCAACAGCACGACAGCAAAAGTCCCGCTTTCGGTACTCATGCAGGGCGCGCCCACCCCCGCCAGTGTGGATGTTATAAAAGTTCACTTTTTAAAGTCTGTATTTCTCATGCGTGCACAGGGTTGTGGGGATGTATGTGTGTGTGCGTGTGTGTGTGTGTGTGTGTGTGTGTGT
>NW_013952967.1:118029-119102 GCF_001266775.1 Austrofundulus limnaeus
GCGGATAACAGAGCAGGCAGGTGAACAGGAGTGGTGAACTTATTTCTAACTTTATCTGACATTAAATTTTATTTATTCTTTTAATCGTCCTGCAGGCTGAGAGAAAATTAATTTGGAGCTGAGTTTTTGATAAAAATCGTTAGATTACTCTAAACATCTGTAAACTTGCAAAATGAGGGAAAATCTGTCAATTACAGACATTCTGTGCACGTGGGCAGTTGTCAGCACCTGTCATTCTCCAGACGATGGAAGCGTGTGTCTGAGCCAATTACTTTTGTTGGCATTGATCAGCTGACTGATTCAAATACATCTTAACATTCATGAGGTACTTTGCATTGACTGTTTATGGTTGAGTGTGGGCGTATAGAGGGTGGAACCTGAGGCGGGACCTTGTGCGCAAACTCTGAGGTGATGCTATGATCTATAAATGAAAGGTGCACAGAAACATGGGTACGCACGGTTTTATAAATCAGATTTTTTTTTTTTTTGGCATACGCTATTTTCGTCTTTTGGCCGTACGTTCATTTTTAGTATGGTTTCCACGCAACCCTTTATAAATCTGACSCCTGGCCAGACTTGTCATATTTGACAGCAGCCTTGCACATGATGATCACAGGTGAAGCAGCTTTTCACTAACACTGTTCAGTGAAGGTGAGGTGACCTTCCTCCTTGAGGAAGGTCACAATGATCCTCAATCATGTGGAAAAGTGGACCTAGAAGCAAATGAAGCTATTATTACCAAAACTGTGGCAGATTTTGTTACATCTGCCTCAAGTTCCATTTTGAGGCATGAGAATCTTCAACAGAGTCAGTCTCTGGTGYCCTGCAGAGCCACAGCACCACTGMMGCTCCTAAACTAGATCAGCCTTCTTGGTCCTGTTCAGCATTGGGTGAGCCTTCATGGTCTTAAGTGCTGCTTCAGAGAAATGTCCTGCAGGAACTTGTCTGCCTGCAGCAGTATAGCACTGATCAGATGTTTTCTGAATGTCTCAAGATGGTGTCACAAACCTAAAAAAAAAAAATAAATAAATGCACAAATTCAATATGGAGATGGCTACAAGTGAGCGTTCTAA
>NW_013952967.1:119350-124878 GCF_001266775.1 Austrofundulus limnaeus
AAGATAAACTATTTGTTTTTGTTTTAAAAATGTATTTATTTAATTGAAAAACAAATTAAACTCTATGCACACCAGATGAAAAAAGATATAATCAAATTAAAGGCAGCAGAAAGAAAAAATATCTTCTAATATCTGTCAAAAACATAAACAACATAAATGCTGATGCTTGAAAAACATTGGTTATGTACTGTAACCCACTACCGGTTGTGTGAAGCCAGCTGCAGCGCGGCCACATACTGCACCCCAGGCCAACCTTATTCTTTTGCATTGGGGACTTACTGCGCATGTCCAAAATCTTACAATGACTTGTCTATGGGAATCTGGGGCAATGAACAGCTTGTGACCCGGAAGTGACCCAACACAAAAAAGCTCATGAGTAAAATGGAAGTTTACACATCAATAACACTAAATAATTTATTTTACTTATCAGAAAACATATATACGATATTTTTTCAAAACATTTATAACATTTTATTTTGTTATTTTAATTTTTGTTATTTTTTTGTGTTCCGAAAATAGTAGTGGGGCGGTGCCCTAGCACCCCCTATTGACCAGCCACCACTGATGGGGACAATTTAGAGTTACCAATTTTGTTTTTGGAAGGAAGCCAAAGTACCTGGAGAAAACCCACGTACGCAAGGAGAGAGAACATGCAAGCTCTACCCAAAGGTGTCCCCAGGCCGGTATTCGATCTGGCGACCTTCTTGCTGAGAGGCATCTGCTCTACCAACTGAGCCACTATGCTGCCACTTGGTTTCACTTTGTATTTCATATTGCAAGCATGTTGGCATGCACAAATGAGCTCAACCATTCTAATTTTCACCCCACATGCAGCAGTGGTTAAAAAGGTTGTATCGACACTAAATTTGATACAAAGAATTTTCTTTGCAAAAGGAACAATTTTGTCAGGAAGCACCTTTAAAAAGTCGTGTTTATTTGTGTMATACAGGACCACCCTAATCTGTATATGAACCCCTCGTTCTCCACCACACTGTGAGGCCGTAAGTCTGGCGATGAAGCAGACAATAGACTTGGTTAAAAAAAATTTTCTGCTCGGAATTTGTGGACAGTTTGGTGAAGGACTGCAGTGTGTGTGTTGGTCTGCTGCTGGTGAATGACTCTGCTCCGAATCCTTAACTCCAGGCTTGTTTTGGAACTTTCTGTGCATGCATATGTCCCAGAACCTGCGGCGTGGTGAAGTCTCGCATAATTTTGTAATTACGTGAGACTTCGCCACGACTTCAGTGGGTGACTTCAGCGGATTTGTTTTATTTTTTAGAATAGATTTTGGGACRTTTTAAATCAATTTTGAATCGAAGTAAATGAGAATCAAGATTCTAACCTGAATCGATTTTTTGGCACACCTCTAATGTCTCCCCACATGTTTACGAGCTTGATAAGATAAATACAAAATAAACAGGTTTTGGTTGTGCAGCTTAAATCATGGCTGCAGGTGGAAAACATTGGATGCCATGCTGATCATCAGACAAGTCCTGTGCAGCGTCCAAAGTCACCAATTGGTGGAAGCTGTAGTCATCTGGCAGTGTTCATAACCTCAACACCCTAGACCTCAGCCTGTGCTCAAACACTTATATCATCTCTCCACCCCTCCCTTTCTCTGTCTCTCATTTTAGTCTGTTGTCTTTGGTAAGCAGTACAGACCAATTTAAATGTTCAGGTTTTGAAAACAGTGAAATAAACGATTTTAAAAAGACATAGGATTTACTTCTGTTTTTAATGCCATTTTTTATTTTGCTTTTTGATGATTTGGGTATGCAATTTCCTCTAATCCTCGTTTTTATTAGTTTACTTTCAGGATCATCAAAAGTCTGCACTGAATACACTTTAGCCGCTTGTAAGCCTTTGTTTTTCATGTGAACTGTGCAGCAGTGTATGATGAGACAGCTGCTGGTAATTCTCTTTGTCTGGAGGACAGGYAGCTCTATGTTGTGTAGCTCAGTTGTTTTCTATGAACCTTCCACAGCTAAGGTAGGCTGCCGACAGGAGACACAGAGAGGAAGGGCCTAAGAGAATGCAAGGGAGGGTGGGAATGTGGGAATGAGCAAGGGAGAGCTCATTGCTGTTGTCATGGCAGCAGGGAAATGCACCCTGGGATTGTTGCGTTTTCAAGGCGAAGCGGGAGACTGATAATCTATTGGTTGCCTTCAGGCAGACCAACTCGTCATCTTGTTCCTAATTGGCTGCATTTGTGAAATTCAAAGCAGCATTAAATCCTGCCTGCTTTGATGTTTCAATTTGATTTGGACAAAAAAAGATGGGGTGGGTTATTATTATTTTTTGGTCTTTTAAATTTGCTTGGCATGTGTTGTGGAGTCAAAGTAGTATTTACAAGATCTGGAATGTATTCCAACTGCTCTGCAATCAGGGGAGGCTTAGATTGCTGCTCTGCTATATGTGTATTCTGTTGTGCATTTTGCTGCTGCTGTTGTTGTCTGACTGTAAGAATCATTAACATATCAAGCTGTTATGAAAAGAGGCTACTTTGAAACAACTTAGATTACAAGAGAGAATAAATGGTAAACATGTTTAAACATTCACAAATATGTCTGTGTAAACACATGCAGATGTCTGCTGTTTGTCTGCTATGACAAGGAGCCACGGTGATTGTTGGGGAACGTTGGGAGGTTAATGTGCGAGTCTTGGTGGCTGCCGAGAGTAGAGAGCTGCACTCTGGTAAGTGGGACAGTGCAGGATAAAGTGCCACTGCCTCCAGTCTGGGGCTAAAGTGCTAAATTTATCCCCTCCCTGCTTCCAGCACAGTGCGGAGACACAGAGAGACGGGTGCACAAACAAACGCATTGGCAGTCGACGTGCAAGAGGGCGGCTGTGGACTTGGCTCACAAGCTTCCTATTAGAGACGCAGGAAGCCCAGACAGGAGAACGTAGCTGTGTAACATGGTTTATGCAACTGTGCAAACAAAGCAGCACAAGTCAACACCTGCTCCAAGTTTTCAACCCCCACCCCCGATTTATAAATTCAATGTAAAGTTGAAATCTTTATCCATTAATAACAAAACCTACAAAAATCACTACCCATAGTGCTACAATAATTGATACATTTTTACAAATATAACAAACAGAGCATATGATGTATTTATGAATATTTTGGGAGGTCTATTTGAAAAAAATTGTGTACAAAAACTATTTACAAAGAGAAATCTTGTTGATACACCATGGATGACGAATGGATTGAAAAATGCATGTAAAAAAAAGATCACTTATACAGTATTCATGCTTCCTGAAATTAAGATCAAAAGAAACAGAAGATAGATACAAGACATATAAAAACAAGTTGGTTTGGATTATAAGAAAACACAAGGAGTACTATAGTGAATTATTAGACAAAAGTAATGGTAATATGAGGGAAACATGTCAAATAATGAATAGTGTTGCGCGTGCGCTATGATGCAGTTTATTTTGCATCTGAAAATACATTTTCTCAAAGGTATTTTTAATCTGAAAAGAGCTTCACTGAGTGAAAACTAATGTTGAGAGCTCAGCAACTAGGTTTCACTTTCACTTTGACCCAAAAGCCTGCAGGAGTCATGGGCGGGGTGTGTGGAGAGGCGGGGAGGGGGTGGGCTCTGCCATGAGGAAGTTCGGCTTAAAGACACGTCCCAGGGGCGTTCCTGGTACCAAAAGGCGTTTCTGGTCCCCATCAGCATGGCTGCCTAAAAACGCTACAGGATTTCTCAAACATGCATGAATGAGTCAGAGCAAGGCTTTGGGCATGTTTTTTTATGAGAGTATAACATTATAACATGATATAAAACTCAAAAATGTTGATTTTACATGATATTGCCCCTTTAAGTAGTAGTCAGTATGGGTTTAGAGCTAAAAATTCCACATAAATGACTCTTATGGAATTTATGGAACAAATAACAACTGCTACCTATCAAAAACAGTACTGAGTTCATGTAGATTTAAAGAAAGCAATTGATACAATTGATCACAGTATTCTTCTAGAAAAATTAAGTAAATATGGTATTAGAGGGTCGGCACTACAATGGGTATCTAGTTATTTGAAAGATAAGAAAAAGTTTGCACAAATAAATGGTGTAAGATCTAAACTTGGTAATATCACATGTGGAATCTCTCAAGGCTCTGTACTGGAACTTATTTATTTTACATGTTAATGACTTGGTAAATGTGTCAGGACTTTTCAAATGTGTTTTATTTGCTGATGATACAACATTTTTTGTTTAGGTAAAGATAGAAAATGTTTTAGATGGTACAGAAAGAATTTGAGAAAATATAAAATTGGTGGTTTCAACAACACAAATAGTCATTAAACTTGGATAAAAYAAATTACATGATATTTAGTAATACGAAGACAACGGTTGATTTCTCATTTAGAGTAGATGGTATTGAGATCTGTAAAGTCAGTGAGGTGAAATTTCTGGGTGTCATCATTGATGACAAGCTGACATGGCGACCTCACATATATATTTTAAGAACAAAAATATCTAAATCTATTGGAGTACTGTATAAAGTCAGGGAGTCATTTAATGACARGGCTATGCTTGTGTTGTACAATTCAATAATTGTTCCACGTTTAATTTACTGTATTGAAGTCTGGGGTAAAGCTTGCAAAACAATTACAAATCCAATTTTTGTTTTRMAGAAAAGAGCCGTAAGAATTATCGCTAGAAAAGATTACAACCATCCATCAAATCAAGGCCGGATTAACCATATGGGCAATTGGGCAATTGCCCAGGGGCCCACGGTCTCTAAAGGGCCCTGGGCAGTGAAGGCACGGACATAACTGATGCGGGATATGCGTGGGACATGTCTCCCCGAGTCCCCACACTTCCTGCATCTGCGCTCTATGTCCTCCTCCACAATTTTCTCAGCCGTAACAGCTGTTTTATCCATTATTAACATGTGATAATGTGTTTTCCTGAGCCGTCTTTGAACGCACCATAAGCGTGCGCATGCTAACGTCTGCAGATCACGGATGGAGAAGTCCAGACCTGCATACTGAGCAGAGCCTCCCAGTGTAAGAGCAACTAAAACTTTGCACAGTTTTTACCAAACAAACCATGTAAGATGAGTCATGCTGTTGGAGGCAGATAATGTTAGCTAAATGAAGAGTTACACATTATAGAATGTTTAGCTAGTTAACATAATTAGTTGTTACCTGTTACACCCCTTGCCAAGCTAGTTTATTAATGCTAGATAAACCCAGTCGTCTTTCATTTCTGTGCAGAAGTCATGCTGGCTTGCTTTTCACATATTTAAAATAAATCTTCATTGCCACAGAACAAGGTCAGGGATGAGACAGACCAGATAGCCTACAGCAGCAGGGATCATAATGCAGACTATTTCTCAGGTAACGAGAAATTATGACTATTATTCTTGAAGTGGAACAGTCTTTAAAAACTGGTGTGTAGTTTGAAGTCTCTACTTTTGATATAATTTGTAACAGAGTCTCAGAAAATTAACCACACACACACACACACACACACACACACACACACACACACACACACACACACACACACACA
>NW_013952967.1:126614-129275 GCF_001266775.1 Austrofundulus limnaeus
GTGTTGCTTTTGTGTAAATGGAGGACACTTCCCTGATCTCACTGTAGTGGGTCATGTTTATCAGATTATATTGATGTGTTTTGTTTTCATAGCATCATGTGAAGGAGTGTCATTGACAAGAGGACATAGTAGTGTATTTGTAGTTCTATGAGCATTTATACATCAAAATACACTTAGAATTTGRAGTATTGAGTATATTTACTATATATTGCAATAATTTACTCGGTATTTTGCCAAACTATGGTAACCCTGGGTCGTGATGATGGGGCCCTTGAATATTGTTGCCCAGGGTACAGCGAAGTGTTAATCCGGCCCTGCATCAAATATATTATTTTGTAAACTGAAAATTTTGAAATTCTTTGATTTGGTTGACTGTAATATTTGACTGTTTAGGTACAAGGCTCACAGAAACGTATTAACTTCCAACATTCAAGCAAATTTTGTTAAGAGAGACAGTTGTTATTATCTTAAGGGGATGGAAATGTTTGTGAAGCTATATTTTTGTACTTGCTTTAGAGAATGATGTACTGTCAGGACTTAAAGTTCCCTGTCACCAAGACGGATTTCTGTCACTTTGTACGTGGCCAGGATGGATTTCCGTCATCTGCAAGGGAGGGGGAATAACAACTCTGGTTATTTTCTGTTGCGGTCTTGTTAAAGCCGCTCAGTCTATGCCTAAATGCGCCACTATATTCAACAAATGAAACAAACCCCAGGRCACTTTTATCCAATCAGAGCGGAGTGGAGCAGGGCGGGTCAGTAAAGCCAGCAGGTGAGCAGTCTGCAGGAGCAGCGCAGTGGTCAGTCCTGAGTGAGTGAAACCTCTCCTCCCTCATTTCATTTCTTGGACTTTGGTCTATAAAACTTAACTTTATGTTAAATATTTGTTCTCAGAGCACCGTTATCCAACAGATATGTCCAACTTTGCATGCGTGACCAAGCTCCTCGTGCAAAGGCTGCGCGCGATGCGCAACATTCAGTTTGCTCGTCCGGCATGCTTTTGCGCTCCTATTCTACAACATTTCACAAGTTATAAAGTGTTCTGCCACATGTCCATTTAGAGAGTACTACAATAACGTAAGTGCCAAATATAAACGCYTCCATCACTGGCGAGGATGCACGCGTTCTGCGCGAGTATCAAAGCGCGAACCGAGCCGAGACCGCCTGGTGTGCCGCAGTGCATGCCCGCTTTGAGTCAGATTCACTGTTTACTGACAAACATTTGTTTGGCCCATATTAAAGCAAAGGTGAATCTCCATTTAACGTTTACCTCCTCATCCTCACCAGAAGAACAGAACAATGTTGTCCAGGTGAACATGTTTCAAATGTTTCTGTATTCTACCAATTTCATTTTTCACTGCTTGTTTATATTTATAACTATACTGTGAAAAAATAATTTTCAGGTTATTTTGTGTGAAAGATATTTGCTATAATTTTCAAATAAAAAAATAAAAAAATAAGTCTGTCCATCTGTCATTAGTGTTCTAACCAGTTCCAAACATTCATGTATCAGTTTTTCATAATACAAGTTGACAAAACTGACAAAAGTTATTTTCTTTATGTCACCATTGTTTGCCACAGAGTTAGTTTATGTTCTGAAGGCTGCATGATGTCATGTCAGTTTGTGGACCTATCATTAAATCAGGCAAAGAAGTGCCTCCTAAATTCACTGTTGGTGGTTATCAATATGTTACCTGTTCATTGTGTGAAGTTTTTAATGTTCTTAGTTTTAAATGTGCAGTTGAGTGTCATTGTTTGGAACAACGGCAAGTTCTGTTACAAATAAAACTAAATCAAGAATAAACAATATAAACTTAAAATGATTCTCTAAAATCATTGTTTGTGATAAATTGTGTCACATTATGGCTATAACAGTAGGGTTGGGTATTGAAAGGGTTTATTTCGATACCGGTGCTAAATTGATACGTTCAAAATGGTACCGGTTCCTAAATTTAAATCGGTACTTTAAAAATAAATAAATAAATAAAACACACACAGTCACACAGAGGTTTATGAATCAATGATTATTTCTGAGGCAAAGTCAAACTTGAAATGACCAACATATTAACTTAAAACTAGAAAACATTTTAAAAAATCATGTTTTATTTTATCTAGCGCTAATATTCAGTTTTTATTTGTATATTAATCAGATTAATATATTTTTTACATAAAATAAAATGACTGTTTTAATATTCCCGCATTTTTGATGCAAAAACAGCAACAGGCCTAAATAAAACTGTCAGAGCAACTCAGAGAAAAAGGAGACACGCACGCACGCAGCGCTCATAGTCTGCCTCAGTCTGCACCCGTTTTTTTACACCGGGCAAAAAATGCATTTAGACCAGGTTAAGTTTAGATCGCAGTTTGAAATGTACACCGAAGGAAACCGGCATCACGACTTTAATACACACTGCAATCAGTGCAAATGTGATCTGCAGCGTCTGCCTGCTGCACGGCGGCAGCTCTAACGTAACAGCGAGAAATGACCAAGAGCTTTTTATTTTAATCCAGCAGGGAGAACAATACAGGTGTTCTTCTATGCCTCCTGTGTGCATTTCCAGCATTTTTTAAACGAAAAACAACTCTGACACGCTAATTACAGTGCGGTTTCAAACCGAAAGTAAAAACATGGAGCTCGCTGTGCTCCCGTTCGAAGTGAAA
>NW_013952967.1:131102-133921 GCF_001266775.1 Austrofundulus limnaeus
CTGCTACCTTTCATTTTATTTTGATTTTGTATTTTCTTTGTTTTTTATTGTATATAGTTATTTTTAAAGAAATGAATACATTTTTTTAATTGAATTCAATTGATTTTGCTTATGCTTTGTCAGTCACTGTAGCAGTAGTAGTAGTCTTGGGAGACGGGACCAAGTGACCTGGCACTCATGTTGCTGAAAAGAACCTATCCAAAAGATAAATATGGCTCTTAAAAAATCTCCATTCTTATCATTTCGACAATTCACAACTTAACTGTTTCACTGTTATGCAATATTAATGTTATTTATTCCTGCTAATGTTTAAAGCACATTTTGTAACACCACTAATTTCAGAAAATCTGCAGTTTGTCGTCTCATTTTCTTACTTTATTTACAAATTTAAATTGTCACCCAAAGTGCATCCCATATTATTTACACAATACCATTGAAACAGTAGTCTACTACTGTTTAGTAGTAGACTAATACTGTTACTGGGTAAAAAAAATCGATTTAATCGTTCTTGGATCAATTTCATTTAAATTTGGGAAAAATGGAAATCGATTCATAGGGCATGAAATTGATTTTTCTCCACGGCGTCTTGTGTGTAATGAAGCTGAGGGACGTTTCTGTTTTGTGTCACTCCTGGATTGCCGTATGTTTGCATCCGGTTGTCGTTCATTGCTGACGTTAGCTTCCGACACCAAGTTGTCTGGGGCAAAACCAAAGAAACTAAGGAATCACTAACATTACGAGCTGACTCTCCACATGGCTTAAAAAATAACCGAGACCATGACAACCTTTGTTTGTAAAGATTT
Source organism: Austrofundulus limnaeus (assembly GCF_001266775.1). NCBI lineage: Eukaryota > Metazoa > Chordata > Actinopteri > Cyprinodontiformes > Rivulidae > Austrofundulus > Austrofundulus limnaeus. The sequence continues at coordinate 131,906 of NW_013952967.1, forward strand.
TCACTCGTACGCAATAGCAGAAAACGAAGCAGGCTTCAAGCGTCTCAATTTAGGTGCTCGAACCAAAACTACTGTATGTAAACATCTGACTGAAACTGTTCTCGCCGGCATGTATAAATGTGTGAAAGACGGCATTCTAACAAAATTGTTTAGTTTTGTTACCAATATTATTATTTTTAAACTTTATGAAAAGTCTTGGTGAAATTCACAATGAGTTGTAGTTGTATCTTTTTTAAAAATTTTATTGAACATAACAGAAGGTAACAGAAACATTGCAAATAYGCAATTTTCACAYGCTCAAAAGGACAGGGCAGATGTATACACTTTTATTAGCCCACTCCTTCTCCCACAACCTTATTCCCATCACTTCTTGTTCTTCAAAAAAATGATTACTTTCTTAAAATTTTATGTATACAACAACAGTGTCACGTGGAAGTCCTTTTTAATTTAAAACCTTTGAAACCTGAGACAGTTTTGTTTCAACATTAAACTGTCCAATTTACAAGTTTGCCCTTAAACCTGTTGTTTATGATGAAGAGAAAAAAATAAAGTGAATTTGTATTTTGCAATACAGTTGAACCGTTATCATTATTTAAGAGCAGATCGAATTGAATCGAATCGTGATTAGTCGATTCAGAACCTTGTGAATCGAAATTGAAACGTTTTAGTGAATTGGCCACAATACCCAGCCCCAGCTACTACATTACAAAATTAGTTGTCTACAAATAAGTTGTTGGGGGTAGCTTAAGGTGGCATTAAGCCTCTCCTACATATCTCTCATAACAAGGTTATGAGGAAAGTTTTACCAAGGTATTTTCTCATTACTTTAATATCTTGACTGTGAGAAGTGACACAATAAGGGAACGTTCAGATGAGTTCAAGTTGATTCATAAAGACTATGCAATCATTTATTTACACAAATTGAACAGATCATCAATACACCTGATTGTGGTTTTCCTATAACAAGCTTCAAAGTTAAATGAGATAAAACTCGCGTCCGAATTTTAATTCACATCAAACTCAGATTACTTATATATAGAACAGTAAAACGTCAGTTCTGATGTTATTAACCAAACAATTTACTGGCACTCTTTAGCTTAAGTTTTGGCAAATAAAGAACAAGGAAAGGATGAAAATAAGATTAGTGTTCTAATACTCTTATTTTGTTATGTGTGTGGTACAACCGGATCAGCACGTCCTTTCTGCGCTTAGATTTCCACATGACACGTCACCCGGAACACATCAGTTTTTACCTGGTGCTGGCTTCTTAACCAAACCCTGGGTAGTCACTGGTTCACCTCCGATCAGTCAGGGAACTTTTTAATCGGCCCGCTCACTGTTCTTTGGCGAAAAGGTGTTATTTTAGGCAACTTTTCGTCTGCTTTGATCCAAGCCAGAAAGGTTCAAGCTGATGCATCCGGTTCCTCCTTTCAAAATAAAATCTCCCCTCGGGAGTTGAAAACACTTGGAGACTTGTAGTCTCGGGTGGGACAGTCGGCGGCGTGCCACTGTCCCAGCCGTTAGATCTCCCTAAATGGCAAGACCTAACGGGCCAAGCTGGCTTCTCCGGAGAGAAACACAGCGTTCCTTCCCAGTTCGGCATCCAGGAAGAAGTGTTTCGTCACTCAAAGGCATTTGTGTTAGAAATAGAAGCGGACGACTTTGGTTCCGCCCTCCGGCGTAAAGATGAGTCAGGAAAAGAAGAAAGATAAGAGACTTGCCAGCCAGGCGCCAGCCAAGGTTAAATTCTGTGGTTGTTCACAACAGAATTTGATAACATTTCTTTTCAACTTTTCTTCTGGTAGACTCTAAGAGAAATCACTGCAAAACATTTATGATGATTAATTAACATTTCTGTTGTTTTATAAATCCGAATGAATCACGAACAGAAAAGATTGTTCTGTCAATTATCTGATTAAGAGAACTGAGAAATTCTCCCAGGGTTGAAATGACCTGTCATGGCCTAAATAGAGTTCAGTTTGTGACAGAGTTCCTGCCTTCTCAGTAGGCCTGTCC
>NW_013952967.1:133931-141547 GCF_001266775.1 Austrofundulus limnaeus
CTTTTAGGCACGATAAAAGAGTAGAAGTGATTCCACTTTCTTGTGACAGTCGTTATCATGATTTAACATAATGCATAACCATTCTTAGTTAAACAACAAATGAATCACGAACAGAAAAGATTGTTCTGTCCATTATCTGATTAAGAGAACTGAGAAATTCTCCTAGGGTTGAAATGACCTGTCATGGCCTAAATAGAGTTCAGTTTGTGACAGAGTTCCTGCCTTCTCAGTAGGCCTGTCCGAGGCCTGCGTCGAGGCAGTAAATCTTGTTTCTTCACTCGAGGTGACCCTTACAAAGTTAAAAAAAATACTTGTTTATAGTTTGAATCTTCTCAATTTAAGTGAAATAATCTGCCAGTGCAGTAAGACAATTGCACTTGGTAAGTCTTCTCGAAATAAGGAAGAATTTTCAGGCTAACAAGAATAATATTCTGACATATTCTGCTCCTGCTTAGTATATCACTCTTAAAACAAGATCAAATACTTTTAGGCAGWAAATAAGATTGTAAGATTTGGTTAGATGGACAATTTTTGCAGTGTACATGAGAAAAAAGAAGTCCTTAGTTCCTGTTCATAAATAGTTCTGAATTTCTAGCACTGAATGCAATATGAAAGAGATTAGGAACATTGTCAACAACTAAAATACTAATTCCTGTGAAAATTTGGAGCGTTTTGTGAGAGTCAATATTTTCCACCCCTGAATGCCTTCCTCGTTTCCTGTAATACCAGCAAGAGACTCCRGGAGCACAAAGTTAACAGGCATTATTGTGTTTTTATGTATTGTAGCTCTGAGGAAACCCATTTTGGCAGCAGCAGGGACAGATTTTTTTTCTTTTTGCCGAGGTTGTGGCACACCACAGGGCAAAGTAAATGTCTGAAAAAGTCATCATATTTAATCCGTCAGGCATCACTCCCTTGTTCTGTACTCCTCCCTTCCTTTCTGTTTTTTTTTCTAAGAAAATGTGATTCCTGTTGCCAGTGCCTTTTTAATGTAGTGATTCAGACAGATGGAGGGTTTAAAGCTAACCCTTTTTTGTGCGCTTCCAGTCTGTTCACTTTGTTTCTGTAGACTTCTACATTGCATTTTCAAGTAGCCTAAAGTCTGAGAAACCTGGAAACTCCAGTGCAAGAAAATATCTGTTACAGGTTTCAGTTTTCAGTTGCGCCTCAGGCAAAAAAAAATGTAAAACTCATTTGTCATACAAATAATTTATTCTGTTCCTGTAACAGACAGGCACTCATACTTGTTTATGTAACATTCATAACACTAAATTTAGTCAGTTTTCAAAAAYTGTTTTTTACAGTAGGCCATCATAGATGTAGATGTGGTTTTATTTAAGGTACCAAAATCTTGTTTCTGTCACTTTAGAAACACAAACACCATTGTCCATCTATCCATCCATCCATCCATTTTCTGTACACGCTTCTTCCTTTTCAGGGTTGCGTGGGTCACTGGTGCCCATATCCAGCAGTCACAGTGCGAGGGGCGGGGTACACCCTGGACAGGTCGCAAGTCCATCACAGGGCCACACATAGAGACAAACGAGACAAACAACCATTCACTCTCTCACTCACACCTAGGGACAATTTAGAGTTATCAATTAACCTAACAGTCATGTTTTTGGTCTGTGGGAGGAAGCCGGAGTACCCGGAGAGAACCCACGCATGCACGGAGAGAACATGCAAACTCTAACACCATTGTCTGTAAGTTTAATTTGTGGAACGTAGTTTTAGAGATGCATATTCCATAGTTCCTGTCAGGTGACCAGTGCCCCGTTTTAGAGATATGGTGATATGCATTCTTTCTAAAAAAAATGTTGGTTTTATATAATTTTGGTGGTTTGTAGAGCAATAAAATCTTTGCTTTTKAAACAAGGAAATTAAATAATCATTTTGGGCGTACAATTGTTCTGTATGTAACATTATATTAGTAACATGCTGAAAAGTTATGAAAATTCACATTGGAAATATTTAAACTTTTACCTTCACAGCAAGGTATGAATCCTTTAACTTTTGATTTTTTTCGTACAGATGCAATTTCAACTTGATCAGAATATTTTACACGCTTTTCTGTATAGTAGCTGTCAAAGCTTGCTTTCAGAATTTTAATATAAGCAAGCATAGAGATGAGTTTTAGCCATATTTTTCTTTTTAAAAAGGGCAATTAACATTTCCAAGATGATACTTGCATTACAAMTTGTTTCTTCCCAACTAAACTAAACTCAACTACACTAAACTTATTTTGTGCAGGTAATAAAGACTTTACAAAAAGTAACTTTACAGGATGTTGTTTGCTGTAAATTGTGAGACTTTAATGTGGATGGTTGGCATATTGTGAATAAAGTCATTCACACAGCTGTAGTACACACGTTTATCAGGAGTAACAAAGTGATTCYGCCTCTGTGTGTGGTTTTGACCCAGCAGTGGTGGATTGGATTTCTCTTCTTTTTATGGACATGGCYTTCTGTCATTTCCTATTTCTCCTTCCAACTTTTAATCTGACATTTTTAATAGCTCAGTGTCCTATGTATGTGGCAAAGGGAAATCAGTTCAAAGTAATAGAGTTCTGAATGTGTGAAAGAGCAGGAGCTTGAGAGTTTTAGCAGAATGTTTTTTTCCAGCCTCTAAGTCTCCTGTAGAAACCACACGCTGGAGCTTTAGCTGCTGCGTGTCTTTGTGCCGTGCGTTTTTGTCATTTTGGCAGCAGACAGGCCTGTTGTCTCCCAGTGGTCAGGTGGCTAGACAGTAGGAGAGATTATATCACAGCCTGGAAATGTATTCTCTGATTCACTGCTGTTTACCTCCTCTCTTTTTCCTGTTTGACCTGCTTTGACCTTTAATCTGTTTTTCTCTTGAGCAACATGTCTCAGTTGTTGTTTTAATGTGGCTTTAATATGGCAGGTTTTCTGTTTTGTATCAACTTCAATTTACATTAATAATTAAAGGCTTTCTTAGTAACTGTCTTTCATGTACAGTAAGTGTTTGTAGTAAAAGTGATTTATTTGTGGTCATGCTGTATCTTATAAGCTTCTTTTGCAGAAATATTGTTTGGTGATGTGCTTTTAGATATTGTGGCCATGCCAGCACATTCTGTCACTGCTGCAGCACATGATCAGTCAAAACATGTTTCCATGCCCCYCGATAACAATAACAACCTGCCACCAGCAGCAGACATTTATGTCTAAGCCAAATTAGAAATGATGGATGTAAACTAAAGCAAAACAGTTGGTGACAAAGGAGCCTCTTTTTCTCAGAGGAAGAGTGTGGAGGATGTGTACGCCGGCTAAACGGAAGATACGTTCTTAGATTGCCAGCAAYCAAGCCTACAAATATCTAAGGAATGTTACAGGAATGCAGTTTTTTCTGTAACTCCACCCTGTGAAATTGTAGATATTTAAAGGTGCAATCATAGAAGGTTGAGATTTCATGAGTACTTTTGACTGTCCTGAATTAAAAAATAAAAATAAAAAWTTCGGAAGCAGTGACAMAAYCAGTATAACAATGCTTTGAAATAACTACAGTAAACTTGGCTTTTGGAAGACAGAAGACAACCAAAACATCATGTTGTATACTGAGGCATAATTGTCATCAGTCAACATTCACAGAACACAGTCAATTAATACTACAAAACAGGGTCTGATAATTACTACTGCCCAGGCACGTAAAATGGAAATGCAGACAGGTTAGTGTATCCTGGTCCCTGCCCGACAGGGCATGTAAAAAAAATTTAAACGTTTTTTTTATAATGGCCTAATTGAATAATACTGAAACGAAATGTTGAAATCAAGCATTTTATATTTATTAATTGCAGTCTATTGCAATAACCAAACATGTTACCTTATTAATGTGTTTGGGTTCTGGCAATGCCTGAAACAAAAACTAAAATCCTGAAAGCAGAACTCAGCACAATAATTATTAAAAKACCTTGATTGCTAACTGCTAGTGCATCAAAACTTTTCTATCAGTTTATTAAAAAAAAMYTTTTTTTCTGACAGGTTTGAGATTCAGAATTGCTGGAGACAAAAACAGGTTTATATGATTTATTAAAGAACTGGATGTGARCGATCCTCTGCAGAACACTGATGAGTGTTGGGAACAAATATGGTGGATTTGCCAATTAAGGAAATGGCTACTGACCTTCGTTCTGCAGACAAACTTGTGTAGGTGAGTCCAGAACTGATGATGGYCCGGAAGGGCTCAAATACGGGTAAGGGAACTGACTTGTTACGGTAATCCAGAGGGCAGTCCAAGGTCARAGCMGAGAGGTCAGAAATCCAAAAACAAATCCAAATCACAATCCAGGTAGCGGTATCCAGAGAACAGAAACGGGTTTGTAAGCCAAGGGTCAGATTCAGCGTCTGTATCAGGCAAGGGACAGGCAGGAGACGAAGGTCGAGGGACAGGCCGTGGGTCAGGAATAAAAGATCAGGCATGGGCATGGAAAAAATGCTGGACATCTACTTGGTGAACCACCAAAACATGACAGTTTTTAAATATACTTATCATGGTCCCTGGGTTGAGGGTACCCAGGATGCACAACATATAAAGTCCAGACTGAAATATGTTTAAATAAGAACACTTCTTTAATGATATTAAGCAAAAGTAGCAACTGGGAGCCCCACCCAAAACAAACAAAAGGAGGGAGGAAACCCGAACCAGCCAGCAGTTGACCGTCGGATCCTGGCAACTTCTCCTTGCCCTCCAGTCTAGGGTCTCACCCTACAACCAAAAACCAGAAAAAAGGGCTGGTAACTCCCAGACCAAAAACCAGGCGTCTACAAGGACAAAAATGGAGCAGCGGCAAGGCGGAGTGCAGGACCAACAAGCAGACTTCTCCCCTCAGGCCGCTCGCTCAACTGTTAGGTGAAGCTCATTTCCTTTTATCATCCTTCCAGCCAATCAGCTGAAAGGAGAGGACATCAGACAATTAGACATGTAAAAGTGACACAGAGACACAACACAATACTCATGGAAAATGTCTTGGCACTGTGTTTTAATCTGATCCTCACTCATTTTAATATCACTATATTTCCAAACGTAGACCATCAACGACAACCTTTCCAAAGGCTTGTTGTTCGTCCAAATAAAGTTTGTTTAAAAAAACATTTCTCTGTATTTTTTATGCAATCCCAATACAAAAACCCTGGCAAACTAGACATCAAAACGAACCTTGTGACATGAACTTTTCAGAAAGTAAAAGAAAAATTAATTTTCCCACTCCGAAATAGCGCCAGACCATATTTGTTTAATTATAGAACATAAACTATGATAGATAAAAGAAAAAAGCTGATTTTATCAGAATAAGGAGGACATTTTACCATAGAGCTCTAAAGATCAAATAATTTAGTAGTTTTTCCATTTTCAAAATTTGTCTCGACAGCATTTTAAGGCTAAATAACTTTTTTAAAAGCGAGCCAAGTTCCTAAAAATAAAGGTGTTCTACCTACATAGTAAAGCAAGGTTAGTGCTAATGAGATAACAGAAAGAAAATTAGAGACCTTAAAAATGCCATCTTTTCAATTTTGGCTGGCTTGAATACATTGTAAAATAGTTTTACACAAAACCCACTGAATGTTAAAAAAACCTTTAATGGGATTGAACAAAACTTTCAGTGCTGTCTTTTGTCACTGTGTTTAATTATTTATATGGACTACTTTTGGTTTTTTGAGATTGTAACAGACATTTTATGCTGGTACAACAAAACCAACCTCTGTAGCACCAGTGCTATAAGGTAAGTTAACGTACAGCCCAGCATAGTGAAGTATATAAACAACAATAGCCTAGTTGTTTCCTCACCAAAGTCAGAGGCAGAAATTGTCAGAATTTTTTTTCCTGCTTAATATTTTTGCATAAACAAAATAAAATATAGTTTGTCCAGTACATGTTTTTTTATATATATTTTATCAAATTTTGAGCATGTTTGTTGCAGGAAGGTAACCTTTCTTGTAGGACAGGTAACATTGGTCACTTGCCCAACAGGGCAGGTAAAAACAACAAACTTGTCAAAYTACAAAAGTGGTTAAATAACAAAATATATAATTCTGTAAAAGTGTTGCTACTAGGGATGGGCGATATACATTGTGTGTGTCAAGTCAAGCTTGGAGGTGAGAGTGTAGGAACCATTCTGTGATAACTTGATGACACAGGGACCAGAAAAAGGGTGCACAACACTTGATTACTGTGGATGGTGCCAACCAGACATGGAAAAAAATTGCGCAAAACTGACATTTACAAACACCAGAGAGGCAGCCGGTAAGGAAACAAATGTTTCAAACAACAACAACAACAACAATAATGTGCTGGACTTTGGTGCATCTGTGATGGTGCTGCAGTTAAAGCAGCCACAGAGCTAATTCTTGAAAAAGGTGTGGCCCAAACATTTCTGATCAGTGACTTKTGTCATGGATTGATTGCTGGGTAGTAATTGTTTAACGTTTGTTTGAATTTACCATATGTTTATTGTTGTTTGATATTTATTGGGCCATTGAAAATATAATGTGTAATATTTTGTGTCTTTATGGCATCATTAGATAATGGAAGTATTTTCTTGATATAAAATTTTCAAAGTTCTCTAGACAAAGTGGTAGATTTTGAAGATAGGTTGATTGTATGTTGACTGTTGATGAAGATTTATTTATTTAAACTAGTGGTCTTCTAGTTTTATTTACACAACAAACATGCAGTATGCATTATTTACATTATTTCAAATTTGACTTTGTTTTCATTATGTGTTAAAGGTTTTTCACCTGAGAAAAAGACCTGAAAATGATCTGGAAAAAAGTGACCTGAAAATAAAGGAAGAAATTAAGAAAGGATGATTGTTTGGTCATTGAGTGGAATCCAGTTTAAAGGCTCTGTGTGGATGTCTATCCCTTTCAAATGGGGAAGCACAGTAAAATAACTTGACAGTGTGCGATACATYGTCAAAGACATTCACCATGGACATTCACCATTTGTTTAGTCAGAGCGGACATTGATGCGCGGAACATGTGCTTACCTGTGAAAAGATAACTCCACCCCAAGGCAAAATTTGAAAAATGCATCAAAGTGGGTAGGGGAGGGGGTGTGGGTCGGGAAGAGGGGGTTAGAGAGCGGAGGTGTGGCCAGGACGAGAGAACGTGACAGTCAGCTAGCATTAGCATAATTGATGCTACTTGGAGAGTGACCACAGTATCGCTGATAGCTATATCTCTGAACGTCTGAGGTGGAGGATTTTCACCCCACACCAGCACCGGACAGAGGAGGTGGAGTGCTCTGTCAGCCTGACAAAAAAAAATAAAAGCATACAGCTGCAGCTGCTCACAAGATCGCTAGTTTAAATCAGGAATAAAAGGGTTGGGTCTTGTTTGACTGAAGTTTGGTCCGGTTTGTATACATTTCAAACTCTTTGGACGTTTACCTGTATAAAGAGTCCTAAAAATCCATAAATTTAGCAAAAAATCCATAGAACTCGCACCCGCAGTGGGGGGTGGGTCAGCTGCGGACATGAAAGCGCCTGCTGCGAAGCAGGAGGAAAGGAGAGAGGAAAAAGTAACTTATTTCTAGTGGCAGAACACGTTGGAAGATGGCTGTTTGATGTTATTTATTGTTTTTTAAATCATCCTATAGGCTCTGAC
>NW_013952967.1:143072-151606 GCF_001266775.1 Austrofundulus limnaeus
GATAATATAGTGATAATATAGTGATAATTTTTTAGTCCATATCGCCCATCCCAAAGTGGGCCAGGAGTGCCATAATCTCATGATAGAAAGAATAACAGGGACTTTATTTATTACAAACCAGGAAGCAGAACACACCATTTGAACTACTTCCCTTTAGGTTTACATAGAAACTGCTTTTGTTACCATTTGCTGCAACATAATGCCACAAATGTGTCTGCTGGCAAGCCTGGCTACAGATAATGTAAAATTTAATGAGATGGTGTCTCTCGCATACCAAATGTCTCAGAAAGAAAAGTCTTGTTTCCCTCCACTGTTATCTTTCATTGGCATTTGATCACACCAGTAAATTATTCTTGTTTTAAAAGCAAGATTTATTGATAAAGTCTCGAAGTTGTACAGTATTTTTTGTGACAACCTTTCGGCTAAATGCATTAGGATATTACAGGAGTCTGTGAATAAATAAGAATGCCACCAAGAAAAATGCATATACAAGCTGGACAATCAAAGTGAATGAATGCTGTTTGTGACAGGAAAGAGAGGATAAACGAGGGCAGATCAGAAAGCAGCCCCAACCATTTTCCAGTTAATAGACGTAGCGCAGAGCAGAGAGGAGTGGGAGGAAGGAGGCAACAGAAAAAAAGATGATTAAACAACCTTGTGGCTGTTTTCTCAGGTTGTGACAGTAGCCTGCCCCCCCGCCCCCTCCCCTTTTTCAAAATGACAAGACACCCATAGAGGCACAGGAGAATCTCAAGTGAGATCCGGCAAATCTGATTAATGAACAGACAAGCTGTTCTGAAGGCTGTTTAACTCACAAACTTAGATGTGAAGCCACCAACTGTAGCTAGCTTTTTTGCTTAGTACTGGAAATGATGCATGCTACTCATGTAATAACTGCAAAAATAAATAAATAAATAAATAAATAAATAAATAAATAAAACCATGGTGAATTGTACATAATAATCAGCTCATCCTATAGACAGGTTGGGCTTCTTAATTGCAGACATTCAGTCTGCTGATGTACTTTAAAGTGCTAACTGTATCTTGTTGCAGGGAATATGAAAAAAATCCCTGAGAACATGAATTTTGAGGCAGGTGCTACAGACATATTGTGAAAATAGTACCCACAGGGAGTTCCTTGAAACCCTTTGGCAAAACATAAAATTTTCAAATAAAGGGAGTCAATTGGTGTTTTTAATTTGAACATGAGGCAGGAGTTGGGTCATCGTGTTTCTATGCAGGAAAGAGATGTACCGGTAATTGGAAAAAGCTGTACAACATTGGTACAAAACTCATCCAGATACGTAATAACCTGCAGTTCATATTCATGGTAAAGTTAATTAAAATCTGTTCTAGGACTATATAGAGTTTGATATGGGCCTTTTTTTGAAAGTGAACATTATTTTGTTCTTCAAATAGTCAAAACCAGCCTAAATGTTATTGTGACTGAGTTATAGACACGTGAACTTGGAGAATGTTCTGAAGAGTTTGGTAAACCGATGCCTGTAAAAACTTTCACTGTTTGTTTTTCACTCAGTAGCTGTTTCTAAAGACAGGTGCTCCTGATGGCTGTTGCTGATTTTTAAAATTATTTAAAAAACAGGTGTATTTTAAATAAATGTCACAAATGTGTTCATTCCTGCAAATCTGTGAAATATTTTTATCATTTTATTTTTTATGTTTGCAAAATACACAAAATTATAAATGTTACTAATTGAGATAAAAAAAAGTTTCATGTTTAAATATCTGTTTTCTGCTATAACAAAATCATCCATCCATTATGTCCTCCTTGATCATAATCAGGGTCAAGGTGGAGGCTGGAAACTTTCTCAGGTCTCCAGACCATCACAGGGACACAGACAGAACTCCAGTCGCATTGAAGAGCTCCGAAAGGGTTTCGAACTGGGAACTCTGAAATCAAATGCTGCTGCACAAAGTTAAAATTACTTATTGTTGTTGTTGTTGTTGTTAATTATCATATCTACCACAGTATTATTATTACCATGAGGAGTTTTTAACATTGAGATGTAATCAGGGAGTCCAGTATTCACTTGTATAAATTTATTATTAATAAAACTGTACTATAATTAAAGGTGAGCCATGCAAGTTTGTTTGTGTCAAACAAGTAGCCCTTAGCTCTGTGTCAGAAAGATTGGTGACTCCTGTTTTAGCTGTTTCTTACTTTTGCACACCTGACAAATATTAAATTACCTACTGAGAATGTCATTGGGTTTAGCAGAAGCCTGTCAAACACTTGTTCATTTCAGTCAGGTATGTTGAAACAGGGAAACATCTAAAACARGCTGGACAGTGGGCCACGTAGGACAGGGTTGAAGACCTCTGGCCTAGAATAAAACTCTAGATTTTCAAGCTGTACATACAAAAAAGGACACTGACTTTCAAATAATAATAAAATCACATTTTTTTAAGTTTGAGTCATCAACTAGTCTGCTACAGTCTGCTCAGTGAGATACTACATTTATCGAGTATGTTTCAGGGWTGGGTAAATTTGTATAGTGTGCAATTAAGTCAGAAAATTTTTCAACAATTATTATTGGCCACTGTGCAATTAGTGTCATGATGATGTGCATTTGTGTGCAAGGCAGTGTGGAGCAGCTAAAGCTAACCCTAACCCTACAAACTTGTTTAATCACCTGAAACGCAGATGTGAAAAACCAGAAAATGGGCCCCAACATCAGCTACATGCAAGTGCAATTGTTATTCATTAATCATCATATTTTTTAATTTATTTTATTTATTTATTTAAAAAAAATTTTTTTTTTTGGTATCATTAATCTTCATATTAATCGATATTGGCTAAAAGCCACATTTAACCATGATAAACATTTATGCCAATATTGTCCAACCTTAGTATGTTTGCAAATAAATGGAAATCTAAAATTAAGCACAGATGCCAGAATAGTTGTTAAAATGCATCATCAAGATGCTAAAGATTTTACTTTATAATTTTTTTTACCAAAAACTTTTTAATGTCAAGCCCCTTGACTCAACCCTCTCCCTTAAAGTCTGTTATCCAATTTGTCAGAACATCCACATTTTCAAATTTTGGCTGTYACCTTAAGACCAGACTTAGGTCATATTCACACCTGACACATTTGGTCCRCTTTAAAAGGACCAGAGTTTGTTTCCAGCGTTGGTCCGGACTTTTTGTGCWGGTGTGAATACRCTCATGCGAACTCTGGTGCGGATCAAATAACTGGACCGAGACCCGCTTTTTGAGGTGGTCTCGGTTCGCTTCCAAACGAACTCTGGTGCRGTTCRCTTCAGTTCGCTTCTGGTGTGAATACAGACCAGACTTGAACCGAACCAACTGCATAAAACATGCGCCTTTTTTGGACTTCATGGGCCACCGTTGCTAAGCTACCGTTAATAAACTGAAATAATACYTGTTTCATCGTCTCCTGCTTAGCAGCTCTGCTGCCAGCATGTAGTGGGTCAGAACACGCAGAGCACCTCRTCTCCTTTGGGTTGCGGRACACATTTACTGACGCCGCTCCAAAATTAGAATTTCATCACGAAACCACCATTAAATTAGCTGCTTTTGATATTTTAAATGRTATTGCAGTTGTACTAACARCATAAATGTGCRCATCAGAACCACAGCACGCAGAATTTCCTTGTTTTTTTCTGGGTCTGTGCGCTCAGTCCCGCCCCTGTCCTTTGTGTCCAATGGGAGCAATGATCGTCACGCTCGTGGCTTTSTTTACAAGTTATAGTTCATTTGCAAAAAAGCACAATRTGAATGCAAACTGCACCAAACGAAAAAAATAAAGTCCACTTTTGGTCCGGACCAAACAAGCGGACCAAGCTGCTTTTGACTGGTAAAAACACAGTGATGTAAAATGTTGCATTCATTGTACAGAAAATGCATTAGAGATTTGAGTTCTAGCAGTATTTTCCACATTAAATAGACCTGTTTGCTTTAATCCATCACAGACACAGCTGTATTTGGAGAAAGGCCCTTTGACAGGCTCCAGTGCATCTAAAACTCTACTGCTAGGATATGAATCCTCACTAAACCTTGGCAGTACATCTCTTCAACTTATATTCTCCCCATTTCACATTTATTATGCATTTCTGCTTATTTTTCATAATTTTACTCTTCAGTATATTTTACCTCGTTCAACCTTTCTTCCTGTTCTGCAACCTCAACCCTTCTTGACACTGGCCTCCCTTCCAGCTTTTTTATTTAGTCCTCAGTTTAAAGTGTCTTTTGTTTCTTATTTATATTTAATAATAAAATATGCTACTAAAATATGCTATAAATGTTTATTATGCGAAACTGAAGGTTTTGCCAGAAAAATACTAGTTCATCACCCGAGTAATTCTCTGTTTTGATTATTGTTGGCACTGATTTTACTTGCTGTGATCACTCTAAGTCTTCCATATTCTGACTGCATGTTCTCTAGTTTCCACTCAGCACCTCTGCATTTTTAAGAGTCAGTAGATTTAATGACACCAACTCTTTTACTATTAAAATTAAGTAGCTGCTGAGGTTAAGAAGTTCAGGAAAAAGCACTTTATGTGTTTTTACCTCTCATTTCTAGTTATAATTCGTTGTCTAATCAGCAGTTTAATGTAGCTTGATAAAAAAAATACAATAGGTTTAGTGCCTTGCTTATGAGGAAAGTGATAAATCCATTAATCAGTGCTGTTGTTTTTCAGTATCTACACTCGCCTGTTCTCAGCTATCACATGCTCTGTTCGTTTGCATGCTTCCCACTTTCTGCAGTGTGTGAGTTTGTGTTTGCAGCCGCAGCATCAGGTTGTAGTTGTTTGCTGAAGAGCGGTGTGTGCTGGAGTGTTTGTGTAGGTCTGATCTCATGGACAGTGCAGCAAGTGCTTCTGTGCACACAAACCATCGTTGCCAGAGCYGATAGGACTGCACTTTGTCCCAACACAAGCTTGGCTAAATCCCTTTGCCTTTGTTTTTGTGTCTGAGAGTGAGGCAGTAGGTGAGGGAATGTGTCAGGTGATGTTGATGTGCCGCTTACTTAGCTGGACGCTGATCACGTGCTCAATGACATTTGAACTCCCCATCTTTCTTCAGTTGCACTTTTAATACGTTAAAATATTTAGCTTGGCTTGTTTTTAGGATCAAGTAGGATCACAAAAAAGAGTTGTCAGAAAAGTTCAAGAGTTCAAGTGTTGCTTAACATTATTTTAGGTAATTTTTCTAGAGAMAAGCTTGAGAATGTTTTAATGTCGACAGCTGATGTGTCAAATTATTGTCCTAACTTCCCATCTGACACTGAGGTTTAAATCTGTATGATTACATTTGTAAAGAGATTGGTGTAAGGTTGTGTATTTATGAGAGCTGGACTGTACGTCTGCCTGCTGAGCCACAGATGGTAGCCCTCCACCCCAAACCCCACAAGCTCATTTGAACATGTCGCATCAAAATATGTGGTGTCAGGTTTTGTTTGCACGTGAGCCACCAGGGGCATGCTGAACTTTTTATGTAGATATCTGCAGAACACAGTGGCACATTCTCATCCCTGTGCTCACAGTTGCTTGCTAATCTTAAGGTCAATTTCCCTTTTTCTTTTTCTCCATGTGTCTAAACAAACTGTAGAGTTAGTTGTTGATCAGCCACACACCAGAGCTTTAATTTACACCCACCCCCCACAAATAAATAAATAAATTACTTGTGACTTTACCAGTTTTTATTTCATCAGACATACTTCTGCTTCTGTCATTTAGCATTAGGCTTCGGAAGCATTTGCCATTTTGCTCATTGGCCAAAATAATGGAATTTATTATGTCCGCGCTGAAGCTGCTGTCACCTGAACAAAAGCAGCTTTGCCTCTTGTGTCAGCAAGTGGCTGACTTCTCCAGATTTCCTTATTTTACATCAACACCAAAGTTTTCTAGTTAAAATGGTAAATAACCATGTTCACAATAAATTGTAATTATTTTCTCTAATTTTCTTAAGCGTTAGATTGAATAAATATATAACATCTACACATGAAACATGGGCTTAAGTTGAAATCAAACATGTTTTGAGTCTGAACAGTCATTTTTTACATCTTTTTAAAATCTAAAATTAAATGTCAAAGTAATTTCAGCCTGTTATTGATTAGCTCATTAACAATAATCAGTTATAATAGCAGATTGCAGACCTTCTACCAGCCATACTGGGCAGTTTAGCCACAGAAAACATCAACAACAGATGATCTGAATGCTTTGCTCTGCTCTTTTGCTAATGAAAGTGTAAAGAATGGGTGTAATCTGCCAGCTTGGGTATTAGACAGAGCACAACACCAGGTCAACCTTTTATCTCTTTTTGTGCAGTAATAATTACATGGTTTTGCTGACAAGTTCTATATTGAAGAAGGTGGCTGTCACACTTGTGTAGCAGTGAAAACATTTGCAAGCAAGACTTCGCTACAGCAGAGCCTACTAAAGAAATGAGCAGATTCTGATTAGATAATGCAATTAAATGTAGATGGCTTAGTGTCAGACAATAATAATGTGCTKCTTAGAAGAAAAACAAGATTATTTCACCCTAAATATGTTACAACTTGAACACTATAATATACAGAGTGGTTGGCACACTTATAATCTGTAAAGGTCAAGTAATTAATTATACCACTCCACTGTCAGAAAACTGATGGAGTAGAATAGTTTTTTATTGTCGTTGCACAAGCTTATACAACAAAACTGAACACAGAAAGACATATAGGACAACATCAGTATATACAGTATATATTCAGAGAAAAAAACAATAATGAACAAATTATTGTGCTTAGGATTTTTGACTGATGTCCAGAGTCTGGATGGCCYGAGGAAAGAAAGTGTTTTTGAGTCTGTTGCTGTAGCTAGGCCTGACACGATAACAAATTTTATTGGACAATAAATTGTCTCAGAATTTATAACAATAAAGGATAATATTGCTGGAGACAATTGGGGGGGGGCACGGTGCGCAGCGCTGCGGCTTCTGAATAAATGAAAATGATTTAACACAGTTATTTATACTTTTAGCAGCTCTTTTTATCCCACAGCTGACCTGCTAAAAATGACAGATTTTATTTTCTGGATCTCTGACAGACGGACTTCAATCTCTGAACTCGTAAAGTTTTTATTTTTTTCAGTTTTCGCTGTCGTTTTTCATGAATGGACACTTCCTTGTATCTGAGGCAGGAAACATAGCCTTATATGATGTTTTTGGGGTGCTCGCGTGCACGAGCAGCTGGATACGAACAGGTGTAATTTACGCAGCTCATTTACACACTTTTCCTGAAGATAGAAGAGTTTGTTGAATCTGACGTGACATGTTCGTATGAACCCTTTGTACGAACAAAAGTAAGAGAAATTTAGGATAAGAATACGAACATGTTCTTGCATGAGGCCCATTGTGTATTATAATTTTATATTACAAAAAAATATAACAAATATATTTTTTGCACTGAACAAAATAACTTAACTATATTTTTTATTTGTTAGACTGACTGATTTCTCTAAATAACTATTTCTTTCATAAAGATTAATTATTTAGAGAGCTCATGTAGTCATTTAATACTATTTATTCTTAAAATTTGATCATTTATTGAATCACAGAGCAGTTCAGTCACCGTATGGTTCTAAATATAAGCAAGTTATACTGTGAAGAATGAAAGTTGTAGGTATTTATGATAAAATACATAGTGGGACCATTGTGGGTTTTTTTTTCTTATTTTGTGGGTGGGGGGAACGCTGAGCGGAGATTTGTCTTTTCTATAATATGGGACAAACAAATGTTCATCTGTTAAAGTTAATATTGTTTCATTGGAAGAACTGAAACAGTGGCTCTCACAAAAAAAACTCAGCCTGTGTGCACCTCGGCGCACTCCCGTAACAGCGCTGTCGAGGAGAGGAGTTTGGTCACGTGAGCAAAGTTGGACATATCTGTTTCATACGACGCTCTGAGCACATAAACTTATAGTGCGTTAGATTTTAGATATCAATGTCTTGGGAAKCTCGGGAGCGAAGTGTGAAGGACGGAGTTTGCTCACTCAGGACAGCAGCTGCAGGGCTGACCGGTGTTTATCCTGCAGATGACATCAGAAAGACCCGCCCTGCTCTGCTCTAATTGGATAAAGCTGCGGGGGTTCGTTTGATTTCTTGAAAGCAGCATCTGTTGTATCAGACTGGGCAGCCTTAACAAGACCGCAACAAAAACAAGCAGGTTTCTCTTTTCCTCATTTTTTAAATACCGAAAATACTGACATGGGCAAAATAACGTCGGTTATTGTCATAAATGTCAGTATCGGTTATTTATTGGTATATTGCCCAGGCCTACTACAGAGGTTAAAGGTTGAAAATACGGATGGAGGGCAATAGAGCTGCTTCATGGAAGAACCTCAGTTTAGTCTGTTAGCCTTTGTGCTAGCACTGATGCTATATTGCCTTATATGTATTAGCTCGGTGCTAGTGCAACAAACAAGCTAAACTGAGGTCCTCCATCCATATTTTCAGTTACAGGCTGAGTCATTTCTACCTTCTCCTCTCTGTCAATGCTGGATGGAGGACCT
>NW_013952967.1:152745-154294 GCF_001266775.1 Austrofundulus limnaeus
TTATAGTTTTTATTATTAGCTTGATGCATTATTTTAATATGCTTGCTCGCACTAACAATATGTACAAATATTAATGTAGCAGATTTTTTAGATTTAGATGCTGTTTCCTGCATTCTGGAGTATTTTAACAGGTTGCTAAACATATTTTTACCTACATAAATAAACACTTGATTCCATAACTATTTTAGAGACAGGTTCATCAACTAGTCCATGCATGACTCACCCTGGTTTTAAACTCACTGCTGGGCAAGATCAGGAAATTAATGTGATAATTTATCAAACGAGTTTAGAGTTCCATTTTACTTTTTTTTTCTATTCTTGATTTAGTTTTATTTGTAACACATGACATTGTGCCAAACAGTGCTGACTCAACTACATGCTTAAAATAAGAATATTAATAATTTTACTCAATAAACAGGTATAATTATGATAATCACCTAAATTTACTGATGGACCAATAACCAAACAAACATGACATCATGCAACCTACAAATAAAAATACTAGTAAGTTCCCAAAGTATTATTCAATAAGCAGCTTTTCATAAAAATCAGGCCATTATTAAGTAATTTTAACTCATAAACCAAGTTTGGGATGAAGGACCGTGTGTAGGCAGAGCTGCTAACCTGGATCTATCGCTGCTGGGTTTGTGTCCAGGATCGTGTCATTTGTCACGCTGACCTCGGCCCTTCCGTCACAGAAAATATATATTATTTAGCACATATGGCTGCATCTTGCACTACCCCCAGTTTCTTTGTTCACATTTCTTTTTAACATTTGCTATTTTTTCCAGCTCACCCTTCTTCTTTCTGTTTATCAATTTGGGAGGGGCCACTCATTCACCAGCTTGAAAGCGGCTGCGTCTGTACCCATCAGCATTTTGCAGCCGCCTGACCTGACAGAACACCGGCCATCCTGTGATCGTCCAGAACTCACAGATAGCCAGTGCGCCGTTGTGTCTGACCCACGCGGTGCAGCTCTGCACCTCTCGGTGATCCACAGGTGTAMRCCTGCGTTGTCTCATGTAGGCCTGTCACGATAACAAATTTTGCTGGGCGATTAATTGCTTCAGGAATTATTGCGATAAGCGATAATATTGTCTGGTGACCATTTTAAAACTAATATAATGATAAAAGCGTAATAATGTAATTACATCCTCTCAAATTGCATTTTGATGTTTAAAGAATGTTTAACAAAATGGATTCTCAGTCTAACAAAAAATGCACTTGAATAAAAAACAAAGAACAACAAAATGTAAATTAAACACCACACACAACTGAGACCGTAAATAAACAATATTAAAGAGCAGCATCTCTTTAGAGATGAAGCAAACTACACAGCCTGGTGAGAGCCTACTGTTTCTTAAGGGGACATAAGCCCAGTTCACATCCTAAGTAAAGTTTAGGGTCAAATAGGTAATAGAAAATACCAGTAAATGAATGAAAGTCAGAAGAACAAATGTGTGTGTGTGTGTGTGTGTGCGTGCGTGCGCGTGCGTGTGTGTGTGTGTGTGTGGAGGGGACAGCGAGGACACAAGCAGAGCACTGCGGG
>NW_013952967.1:154956-156044 GCF_001266775.1 Austrofundulus limnaeus
CTCCTCCTCTCTCTCTCTCTCTCTCTCTCTCTCTCTAACTCTCTCTCTCTCTCTCTCTCTCTCTCTCTCTCTCTCTCTCTCTCTCGACTTCCAAATCACTCAGCACAGTCTCAAGGCATTGAACATCAAATGATTTTTTGCTACGGCGAAGCATGTGGGCGTGGCCAAGCCTCAGAAACTGATCATTCGCCACGAAACATCAGGTTCAATAACTTCCACTTAGAAGGTCACWGCTGCATGATCATTTTTGTSTGTCACTGGCACTCATCCCACCCACATGGTCATTTGGTGACATCAACTTAGCCCTGTCCCCTCAAAACAAGAAGTGAATTATTTACTTGCTGGATGTTCATCTTTTACACTGTGACAATTAGAGATTTCTACCCATGTCTGGTGACACAACTAGTTGATGCTGCATGTTTATCTCAACACTGACTGTTGGCTGGATAGAGTGGGCGTGACCAAGTGGCGAATGATGATGTCTCACTGTTTGCATACGTTTGGCTCTAAATCACACATACATGATCCGATATGCTCCAAACTGCAAATATATGACCTTTGTTAACCTCTGAAGAGGCCTATATGATTACATTGGAATTTGACTCAACAGCGCCACCTAGAATAGATAAACAGACAAACATAATAAAGATAAACATAAACAAACATAATCATTCAATCTGCACCAAAATTTTTGTGTGTCATCATTGACCACTGCTCATGAAACCCAGATGACTCAAAACAAAAAAATGACATGTTGGCCATTTTGAGTTTCACTTTTGAGTTGTTTTCAGCCCTCCTTGACCCCATTTACAGGCTTTCTGAYGTCTTTATGTGGTTTTGAGGGGTTGCCAACCAGTCAGTTAGGCRTTTATTTATTTATTTATTCATTGATTTATTCATTTTTAAGACACGTTTAAAAACTTATTTTTTCTCACTGGCCTTCAACCCATCTGAGATTTGATTTTACTCAACTTTTACTTTATTGGTGCTGATTTTACTTATTTAACTGTGGTTTTATTGTGCTTTTGTATTCAGTTTTTATTTCATGTGTTCAGCACTTTGTTTCAGCAGTGGCTGACGTTATAGCG
>NW_013952967.1:157630-159519 GCF_001266775.1 Austrofundulus limnaeus
GGTCTGGGGGAGTTTCAGCCCCCACCCCTTCTTCCCCTCTCTCTCTCTCTGTGTGTGTGTCTCCCCGCAGAGAATTTCAGGCTCTGCAAGTGCTCCGACACTGCAGCAGCCGCGTTCTGCTTTGAAACGTTTCTTTAGTTTGTTATTGCTACGAGCTCTCATGCTAACGCGAGAGTTCACTCCTCCTGACACTAAGAAAACAGGAGGAGAGGAGTCAGCTGAGCTCCTGTGTAGCGGAGCACAGAGAGGGAGAGAGAGGAAGTAAACAAACAAGCAGGAAAATGAAACTTATCGTCCTCTTTTTTTTTTAACCGAACTCAAAATAACTTATCGTGCAATTAATTGATTTATTGACTATCGTGACAGGCCTAATCACAATTCTTTGATTTCAGATAAATAAACTCTTCCACAGGTTACCATGAAACAACCCGTTCATTTTCCACATTAGTAAATGCCATGTGGGAGAAATTTTATAGATGATACTCAAGTCCGGTTCTCCTGAAGGCAGCACAGAGCTGCTTAACATGAAGCCGACAGAAACCGATGAGAAGAGAAACATGATACACTTGTAGTGCCATGCATGTTTTAATGTTATAGACCCCCTTTTTTCACAAGCAGTTCAAAGTTTAAACTGCTGTTGTTGTGAATCTTTGGTGAAAATTTTACCTTCAAGCAAACACATTAAACACATTACAGCGTCTCCTTTTTGTAAATATTGCTGCCAACGCCCCCTGGCACCGTCACAGCGCCCCCTAGGGGGCGGGACCACCCCGTTGAGAAACACTAGAGTAGATGATGAATAGAAGTGGGCTCAGTACACAGTCCTGGGGGGAGCTATTGCTAATAGTCAGGATGGAGGAGCAGTGTGCACTAATCCTTACAGACTGAGGATGATTTGTAAAGAAGTCCTTAATCCAGGCAGGAGTGATGGGAGGGAAGTCTAGGGCAGGCAGTTGTCCATCCGGGTGTAACAAAGTCAACAAAGAGCATCTTGATGTAGGACTCAGAGAGTTCTAAGTAGATCAGAGCGGTATGAAAGGCAGTGGAGATAGCATCAGCAGTGGATCTGTTATCTTTGWATGCCTATTGATGATGATCAGAAGAAGGAGAAGGTAGTCCTTGATGTCCTATGTCACCAGTCTTTCAAAATATTTTGCAACCAGTGGTGTAAGAGCTATAGGCCCGTAGTCGTTGAGGCAGTTGATAGGACAAGGACTATACACAGTTACCGACTTAAGGCATAGTGGTACAGAGGCTTGTGCCAGGGAGAGATTAAAACTTTTTGTAAAGGCTTAAAGAGGACCTTATATGCAAAATTGACTTTTTTCAGCCTTTTTTTACTTACATTTGGGTCTGCACTGCTTTTGAAAACAGTCCAAGCACCATGTTTTGGCAATATTTATTTAACAAAGCCAGAAATACGTGGTCCAAGAATGAAGGTACTCCATGATCAGCTGAGTTTTATTGCAACAACAGGAAACACAGAGAACCTGGCCTGTCTCTGTGCCTCTGCTTCTCTCTGTCACTGTCTCTCCACACTGCTGTTGAACACTGTTGAACCCTGTGTCTTGAGAGGCCTCATTTATACTGTATATTAACAAACACCATTCTGTCATCTTGGCAAGATTTGATACAAGGTCAATGGAAAACACAAAGATAAACACAAGTGATATCTAAGAATGATTATTGTTGTTAGCAACAGGCTGTGTCCAAAACGACAGGCCGGGTCCTCCGGAGGACCCAGACTCCCCGGTCGCGGCGGGCCGGGTCCTTGGTAGACCGGGAAGACCAGAAAAAAAGAGGCTGTGAATTTGGACATCTAGCCTCCCGTCTTTACCCTGGTGTACATCATGTCACCTAGCAACTGTGACGATGCTAAACAAGCAAAC
>NW_013952967.1:160036-165265 GCF_001266775.1 Austrofundulus limnaeus
CGTTTTGGACACAGCCATTCTGTCTGCAGATGAACAGAATGTCATGAAAACCTAGGTCATTAAAGGATGTCATGAATAACTAGCTTAAACATAAAGTATTAGTTCTATTACACACCACAAAAATGCACCCAGAGGTATTTTTAGTATAAGTAAATGCATTTTTTGTGTCTTGAAATGACCTGTTTTCAAACACCAATCATTTGGGACGTCACAAACCATACTCCAACCCACCCCAACCCTTCACCTGGTAACCCAAGCGGAGACTCCACCCATCTCTTCACAGGACAGCTACGTTAGTTCTGCTGTTTTGTGCTGGRGCGCRCTGTGGCGCAGGAGTCTCCAGATTGCTAGTCGCTAAAATGAACACCATGTTGGGAGTGCGGAGTTAACATAAACAAAATGTTGGGAGGGGGTTGCCAATAGCATCTTATGCGTAACAGCATGTTCTGAAGAGAGCTGAAGAACAAGCAGGACTGAAAAGGTGAAATTTCATTATCTGAGATTCTTTTTTTGAATTAAATAAAATGAACATGTTTTGTGTAGCCCCATAATAGGTTGCCTTTAACTTTCCTCTAGCTGAGAGAAGGTTAGCGTTTTTAGTTGAAGTACGTGGGTTGTATGATTATTTTTTTTATTAAAGCTTGCTTTGTTATCCATCCAGTCTCTGTTTAAAACACTCTTCTTCTCTGCTCCTCTTTAATCCTCTGCAGAGGTGTGTGACCCTAACCCTAACCTCAGAGCACCACACTTGGGAGAAAGGACTGATATTTGCTCAATCAAATCCTTAGGGATGGCAGCCTCCACTCTCAGATTTACTGCATTCACTATGGTTTAGTCATTTGTCACTTGTGCTGTCTCCTACCTTTTCCTGAGAGTATGTGTGTGTGTGCTAGCAGAGAGAGGAAAACCTGCAGACAATGTGCTACGTTTGGCCCCCGACTGCTCTCTATCCTCCTAGCTCATCCTTGATTTCCCTATGTAGTGTCTTAGTTTGCTGCTGAGGTCAGACTGGCACGGACAGGCATTGTTGTAAGCTGTGGAGCTGTTGTCTGTGTGTGTGTATGTGTTTTTATGTCTGTGTGGGTGGTTGTGTGTGAGAGAGGTACTGTTTTGTTGCTGAGCTTATTGGCTGGAATGCCAGGGTTAGTCAGGGCTTGCCCCTTTGTTTTACACACAGAGCCACACACAAAGCAGCCAGAAGCACACAAGCTCTCAACGAGCCTCACAACCACCTGTAAAGCATTGTTTTATTGACTGTGTATACTGTAAATACGGCACAACTCCATGGGTTGTCCATTAAGAACACAATTTCATCACGGTCTGTTGAAAGTACTTWTTACTGTCCAACTATCAGAATTATTTGACTCAGACAAAAGAAATATTGTTGAATCAGATTGGCAGCTTAKTTTTTTTTTCTGAAGCTGAAAATCATGATAATGTATATACCCTTTGAAAAAGACGCATTTCAAGAAGCGGAGCAGATGTCTTCTCTATCTTTCCTTCATTAGTCTTTTCTTAGTTTTCTTTATCAGTGATCAGGATTGTGAACTCTACAGTCTGAGCTTCTTTTGTTTTGGATGCTGGAATCACTCCTCTCCCTACCTAATCTTTGATTTGTATTAATCATCGTGTCAATAATGTATATTAAAGTACAGATAATCTCCTGGAAAATTCTGACACTCCTTTTTCTCCCTTGCAGTGAGCACCTGTCCTGCGCCTTCAACTTCTTCTTACACGGTGAAAGTAATGTGTGCACCAGCGTGGAGATCAACCAACACCAGCCCATATACCATCTAACAGAGGAGCACCTCGCTCTGGCTCAGCAGGCTTCCAGCCCATTTCAAGGTGAATCTACACTTCATGTTTGACAGCAGCATTGTACACTGCCTGGCCACAAAAAAAAGGTCACACTCTCTAATATTTTGTTAGACCACATATTTGAGGAGGGGGCTTCATCCAAAGAGCGGATGTGTGGACATGCAAAAACGCTTATAACTCAGAAACTGTTCAATATTGGAGCTTGAGGTTTTTTTTTTTTTTTTTTGGTTGTTTAGTTCTGGTAAAGAGCTATCCATCAGGCCCACTAATCAGTGCACCCACCCCCTCCGGACTTCCATTTTATCTGAAAAAGCGGTGTCTGGACATAGAACACTGCTTAGATCGTCCTCCTTCACCTGCCCAATCCCATGATGCATTGCGGGTGAAAACTGTCTGAATGGAAAGCAGGAAATAGCTGTAAGAACATTTTCATATTTCTCTTTTTCCTTGTCACAAAATTAACTTGTAGAAAGTTTTTAGGTSGGAATGKAACCCTGTTGAACTCAAATATATAATTGCTATGTCAATATTTTGCTTAGTTACATTTTTACTCAAACGTTTTCAAACTGTCGCCACACTCTGCTCCGCAGCTCAGCTGACCGCGGGTGCACCCTCACACACACAGTCGTCTCAGACACACAGAAACAACATCGCAAGGCGGGACACATCCAGATAAGTTATCATTTCCATCAGCGGGTACTAATTATTTTTCTAACATAGCTTTAAAAACCAAAGAATTGAATAAATTTGAAATTAGAAGCATTTGTAAAGTGCATACCTCTGCCAACCCAGTAACATGCATGCGGTGTGGTTAACGCTCAAAAATCCGAGTTTTCTCTGGTCATGAATGCACCATAGACCCATCATAGCCTGTCTCATCAGCTGTTCAAAACAAAATTTTTGGAGCAGAGCCACAATGGATAAATATAAAACGAAGAAACTGTGGTCTGGCTGCAGCCTGATGACAGTCAGGGAGGTGGAGGATTTTTTGTGGTTTGGAGAAAAAAAAAAGAAACAAACCGGTGGATGTGTTTAAGGTCACCTAAGCTGTGCTAACAGTTGTTTAGCCGCTGCGGGGTACTTTATTCCATCATGTTTATGAGGAGCTTGAAATATTTATCRGAGACTCTAGTCCTTGAATAAAACTAACACAGAAAGATATAAATTGTTATGACCAAAACTACAGCCAGTTGTGGTGGCTCGGGCATCTGGTTAGGATGCGTCCTGGATGCCTCCYTGGTGAGGTGTTCCGGGCACGTCCCACTGGGAGGAGACCCAGCGGAAGACCCAGGCAGAACACACTGGAGGKACTATGTTTCTCGGCTGGCCTGGGAACGCCTTGGGATTCCCCCAGATGAGCTGGCCCAAGTGGCTGGGGAGAGGGAAGTCTGGGTCTCTCTGCTTAAACTGCTACACCCACGACCTAACGGAAGCGGAATAAAACGGACGGACGGACGGACCTAGCAGCAAGAAATTTTGTAGGAATAAAGACTTCTGAGTTCAGCTGCATGTTGAACCGGCTCGGAAGATTAAAACGGAAAAATAACTTTGACACCCGGTCTCAACCGGAAAATTTTATTGGTGTGTGTGTGTGTGTGTGTGTATATATATATATATATATATTGTATATACACTGCTCAAAAAAATAAAAGGAACACTACTGCTCAAAAAATAAAGGGAACACTTAAACAATGCACGCTAAGTCCAAGTAAATCAAACTTTTGTGAAGCACATTCAACTCTGTACAGAACAAAGTACTCAATGCGAATATTTCATTGATTAAGATCGGGAGTTAGCGTGYGTTGCTTAAGTGTTCCCTTTATTTTTTGAGCAGTAGTGTTCCCTTTTATTTTTTGAGCAGTGTATATATATATTTATATATATTCTTTTTTTTCTAGACAAAGGCTGCTGACTAATCTTTTAACACCTAGGTGATGAGAGAGAGTTCAGATTTTCCCTTTTGATCKAACTTGTTTTACCCCAAAGATTGTTGACTTTAAAATGTTATCACTACTGAAGAGMTTAATAAATTCAAAGTCAAAGCTTAATTACTAGTTTCAWATGTAAACTAACAATCAGATTTAACTCAGAACTATTGCCAATGTCCCTGCTGACCTCTTTTTTTTTTTTTACAACCAACACAATGTATTGGTAGGTTCGAGTGTTATCACTATTGTTTCTTTTCTTTAAATCATGAAGAAGAAGAAKTAAAGACAGCAGAAAGTTACAGGTACTGCTGGATTGTTACTATTTCAGTTTTCAAACCCTGTCTGAAACCATTCAATAAATAAATAGATAAGGTTTAGTCAGCCAGAAATGTTTTGTCTTAAGCGTGCAATCTCAGCTGCTCTCCAGCTACTTTGTACTCTACGTCTTTTTAGAGACACAACATTCTTATTATACTATTATATTTCAAGGTGTTTCTCTAACGGTTTAGTCTGCTGACACAGATGTCATGTAAGCTGTCTGTCTCTCAAGGCCCTTTCAACAGTCACCCCTCCACCTAAAAACTGCATCCATGTTTTACTTAACAGCGTAAAACTTTTCCTAGAACATACAACATGCCAATACATACAGTACAAAAAAAGGGATAGAAATAAGAGTTTGACTCCTGGATTTTTTCCCAATGCCCTCGTATCTCATCTCTACATAAGGATTTTTATTTATACGGAATCCCCCACCASTAAGTCTCACAAATAAGACGCATGGATTTATCCTTCCCCTTAGGCAATCTAACTACCCAATAAGGCACCCCACCATATACCGTATTTTTCGAACTATAAGCCGCAACTTTTTTTCCTGAACTTTGAACCATGCGGCTTATAGTCTGGTGCGGCTTATACGTGGATTTTTTTTCTTCAGCCACCAGGGGGCTCTTATGCTCCATTTGCTTCAACCACTCGCTTCAAAAAAAGAAGGAAAAAAAATAAAAAAGCGATCACTTCCAGAGCCGACTGTTGTACCAGGAAGCAGCGATTTAAAGAGAGTCAATGGCCAAAAACTCAAAGGGGATAAAACAGACATTTTTCACGGTGGAATCTGACTGATAAAAACTTTGGAGCTTAATCCAGGACCAGTTTGTGGATAAACGTCAAGTGAAGAGCTGCTGACTTTTTTTTTTCGGCATTGCAGTCCCCGGGGAAGGAATCCCATGCAGTGACGTATGCTGGAGCGGGAGGGCTTTCCCATCAGCTAGGCTCTGGGTTTCTTGGGGGAACTATGAAAGGTCAGTGCGAAAACAAACGCCGAACAATCACGTGACGGCGCGTCGACCGGTCAACAGCTGAGCGACCATACTGCCAATCTTAGCCAGAGGTGTAGCGCCATTTTGTTTTAGCTAGTAGCAGACGACACGACGGATCTTCGACAGACACAATATTGGACAGTATGCGGGCCCACATCATGGATTCG
>NW_013952967.1:165385-166126 GCF_001266775.1 Austrofundulus limnaeus
TCTGCCAGTGGATCCTAACAGCGTGGAGCAGAGTGAATGAGTCCACCATCACCAATGGGTTCCGAAAGGCTGGACTGCTATGTGAAGATGGCACCACAGCTTCAGAGCCAGCATTACCCTAGGAGKACAGCAACACAGAAAGCAACACTGAACACCTGTGTGACGCAGCTTTTCTCAGCTTGTTTAACTCTGACACTGAAGAGGAGGACTTCGATGGTTTCAGTGCACTGGAGGACGATGAATGAGACGTTTTGATGGACCAGAAACTCTTAAAGAAAACTACCAAAAATAAGGTCAATTAAATGAACCGTATTCCTCCCAACTTTAATTCTTAAAGGTTTGCTTTTATCTTTTGATGTTGAATTCACTTTTTTGATGACAAATTTGGGTGTACTGTTTTTTTATGTTGGGGGTGCGGCTTATAGTCCGGTGCGGCTTATATGTTAATGTTCACGGGGTTTTTTTAAAAAACGGCGGGTGCGGCTTATAGTCCGAAAAATACGGTAATCTTATCCTGACCCCACCTAGTAAGTGCCGTCTTTTACAGAAGACTCTCTCAGGTTTTCGGAAAGAGCTCATGAAAAGGCCTAACGAAAAAGTAATAGTTTTACACACAACACGCACCAAAAAATATTAAAAAACATTTTTACCTCCTAAAGGGCCCAATTTATTGTATGGCTTTAAACCCTTACAGACTGTTATGTACAAACGCTTTTAAACCGTCTTTTAACCGTCCACATT
>NW_013952967.1:166481-179255 GCF_001266775.1 Austrofundulus limnaeus
GAATGAAGCCATACAACACCAGAACTCTGGAATCTGAGTGAAGTTTATTGTCGCTGAAGCAGACAGGAAACCCACACTACCTGAAAAAACAGGATGTCCATCTATTTATAGTTTCTTCAGTGCCTTCGCTCGCCCCCTGCTGACCTACGGCTGAGTCACAGGCATTCAGACAAAATTCTCAGCTAATGTTATTCCAACGTTTAATTATGTGTTGTAAAAGATGTTTCGAACATGTAACTATACCTATTTCAATCAAAACATAATAGATTAAACACTGTCAACGTTACACAAAGGAGAACTTAAGAATACAGTGTTGTGTTTCTAACATCAGTACTAATCTCTACTAACTCTAAATTTCTTCAATTTCTAAAATCAAACTCAGTTGTGTCTGGATTATTGCATGTAGCAGATGACCTAGAACTCCTGATTTTTAAGGAACTAGTTTGGGTTGTCTTTAACGCATCATGGCTTTTTTGGAATGTCCTACTTCACTAAAGAGATATACAAAGTATTAATTGAACCAGGCTAATYATGCTGTCCAATCTGGAATCTCATTTAACACATTATCTTGTTAGTTTGCAGGTCCGTACACTGACAGCAGCATTGTTACAGACATCCAGTTCATTTATTTAATTTTTTTACTTCTGTTTTGAGATTTTATTTATGGCATGTTGTTGTCACTTGCGGGCGGCACCATAAAGCAATGGTTAGAGCCGTCACTACACTTGGTAGTGGGGGCAATTCAGTGCTGGACTATGTGTGAACATTGAAGAATGCGGTCTCTGCCAAATGCCTCCAGTTGAGCCAGTGGTTGTGGCACACACGGATGACATGGATGTCATCAGGTGCAGACCTGATGACATCCATGTCAGCATGTGGTACCCATCTCCCCTCCAGAGCAAACTGCTTTCAGTCCAGCCTGATGGAAAAATCCTATAAAGCCATGGCACTGTCAGTCTAGGCTCTGAATAATTCCTTCATGCTCRTGGCATATCAAGCAGAGCTGGAGGAGCAGATGACCGCCTTATCAGATACTGCATTGTAGGATGAAGTCTGCATCATCACGGACAACAGTCTCCAGCTGCACAAAGTGGCTATTCAGGCCATAGGTAGACCATGAGGCTGATGGTTCTGCAAGAGTGGACCAGGTGGCTAAATATCACCACTCTTTCCACAAAGAAAAGGAGAACCTCTTCGACATTCCTATCACTCCACAGGGTCTGTTCAGCTCCACGATCACCTCGATGCAAAAGAGGTGGGAGGAGAAGAAAAGAGATGATGAAGCTCTTAAACTGTGTCTCCACAGATGCACATTTGGCATGTAACGTGAAATCTGCTGTTCAATACGGGAGTCAGAATTTTTTTGTTCAGTGTGAGACATRAATCGAATGCTATGAAAGAGAACTTTAGGTTACTATCGTACCTCAGTTCTCAGAGTAGCATGAGTGAGTATCACACCCAGTCACCCTCTTTGCTCTAATGTTGAGAGGAAGATGTGMTCCTTTTTTGAATAAACTGTCAGTGCAGTAACAGAGGGACATTGCCCTCCTTGACACTGACAGGCTTTTTTTCCAGCCAGTCATGGCTGGTGYAATGTACTATGAACTTCTGATGAGATCACGCCGAGGGTGTTCCTAATGAGAGACACTCACTCATGCTACTCAGAACCAGGGTTCCAGCAATAAAGTTTTTGTTTTGTAAACATCCTACCTCGTGTTTGTTATTCAACTTTTTTTTTAAATTTTATAGCAAATATGGCAAAAATGTGCTGTTGGTTGTCATCCTGAAAAATTATTTTGTTATTGGATTACCGGAAATAATCTTAAAACCTCACAATGTGGTCCCCACCCCAGGCTTGAAAACCATATTTCTAGTAAATAGAAAAAAAAATTCACTGACTCTTTCATTTTTTTTTTAAATTTCAAYTATTAAGGACTTTTTCTAAGAGTATTTTTTTCAATGAATATTACCCACTGCACAAGCTGTGTTGGCTGCTGTTCCTAAGATAATGGATGTATAATCTTCTGTCAGGCTGTCTTTCATTACAGGATGGCCTGCAGCCAGTTTGGAGGAAAAAAATCAAAGCCTGCAGCCAACTTGAACCAAACTCTGTATAACTCAAAACAATTGGCTGCTTGAATTTCCACACAGACATTCTCATATAATGACTCTGATTCATGTTCTTTGTTACCTATAAGAGAAAAGAAGTATCTGTGGTGTGGTTTTTGAATTGGAATTTTGCCATACTCTTGATGATGTGTCCAGAGTTTCATAACATCTGCACTCAGCCGTTATTGTTTGTGATCAGTAGTTTTGTCAACATAACTATAGGGCTGGAAGGTGTTTTGCTTCTTTGATCCATACTTTACAAAATTGGTCCTTTTTTAAAAGTCTGAAATGAATTGTGGCCACACTTGTTTTAACACTGGCCAGACACGGTTACACGTGCACTTCTAAACAGTGCCGTGACAAAAAAAAAAAAAAAAAGTCAGACTACTGGACGATAAGACTTGACCACAAAGAAGGGGCTTATGTCTACAGGATGAAAGTTGTTTCAGTCTCGCAGGATCAACACAGTGCTTCGCTCTAACTCTTAAAGATCCCACTTCAAAGGACCAGATCCTGTTGTACTGTATGTATTTTGAACAACAGTTTGTAGAATTTCCCTAGAGRCTTGGATTAGATGTCAACACTCAATCTGCTAGAGGGAGCTGATTGACTGTAGACAGGCAAGGGAACTGATAAAAGCCCCAAATCATATGTTTGGGAAAGCTTATGATTTTGACGCCAGCAGACTGCTRCCTGTGGATAGGTTCTTGGATTGACAGTAGCAGGGCATACTTGTACAAACTTATCATGCAAACTTCCTGGTGAGAGCCAGGAATCCAAGTGCAAGGTACATGGCGAAATGAGAGATAAAACCATTGTCTAACCTGGAGGTGCAAACTTTTTGGCCATCTTGGGAAAGGCAGCAAACTAGCAAACACTTCTGAAGAGAGAGGTGAAGGAGACGAGCACTGGATGAAGCAGAGCAGATATCCTGGGCACAATATTTACATCACAAAAGGACTGCTTGGAGTGCAAAAATTGTTGACTAATGTATTTAGTTTTGAAGTTTTATTTTTCATGTTAATGCAATTTAGCCTGTGGGACAGAGTCCACAGCAGCAAAAGCTCACACCAGAGAACAAAAACAGAACTTACTCCTGATATCATCATTGCAATATTTAGAAATATTATTGCCATCACAAGATTTTCTAATCTAAAATATGTGTTCTGTGTTCCTCTCTCTTACCTGTTGGTCTGCTCCTGTCTCTCCCTTACTCTGACTTCCTGTCTCTGATGTTCCTGCATGACGTCAACATACTGTATTTACAACAGAGAACACTACATACGGTAATGTACAGTATCAGCAAGTGACTTACAGAAGCTAAAGGATTTTATCATACAGATATTTTTAACAACTAATTAACAGATGTATACATGTCATACGCTGCCAACTCTGTTTACAGCATAATCTAACCTTTACAGTAAGTAAGTACTGTCAAAATAATGAAAGAAAAATCAACTTGACATCATTCTTCAGCTGTTCTTTCTGGATCTATTATAAACCTGACCTCACACCCTGAAGCTCCACCAGGCTCTCCTCTGTTTCCCCTGAACTAGTTCACCTTATGATAAAAATATTTGTTTAAAAGATAATAACAGGCTAAAACATATTTCACTAAACTTAAGATCTTGCCTGAGCTTCTTCTATCTCTCTCTTTGCTTCAAATGTCTCACTACTTTATATACTACCATGATTCTCCTGATAAGATATCATTGCACATAATATCTAATATAATTTCATACATGTTGACAAACTATGATCAGCTGAGTTATGCCATGGTTTTAGGTGTTGCCCTTATGTTGTGTAACTGTTACTCTTGTTACTGTTTTTTAAAAAACAAAGCCCTGCTGCTGCTGTTTCAGCCTTTCAGTGGATGGTGGCTTAGTGCTGAAAAGTGATAAAACATTTTGGATAGTGCGAACTTCTAGACAAAGCAGTTAAATTATAAACAAGTGAGCATCATAGGATTAAGATGATTGAATCAAAAATATTCAGTTTCTATTTATGAAAGTAAACTGACAAGACGTTATAAACAAGAAATATTCACAGCAACATTACTGGCAGACAGTTTTACYTAAAAAAGAGTTTCTCACTCCCGCTGCTGCCTCTCACTTTGAGCCGTTCAGAGGGAAGCGGGAGCGCAGTGAAATGACGCATGCAAATTAAAGATTTCAAAATCAAATATTTTTCTCCTCCATGGAGTGGGACAAATGCGCCTTTCTCCAATATTGCCCCCCACACGCACACACACACACTTCCTACGCCTGTGGCGCAGATGCACCCATATGAACTCAACCCCGGTCTCTATAAAATGCTTGTGTTTTATGATCAGCATGCTCTGAGTATTGCGTTTGTGTGTGGGCAGGTGAGGGTTTTCTCTGCCGCAGTGTCTCTTCCTGGCTGACCAAGCATAGCATTGAGGAAAGACTGACATCTACTTCTTTTCATCCATCAACACCCCCTCAACTCCATCCCCATACTCCCACTCGCTGCTTGCCAAGCTTGGTTTACTGTGTGGCAGAGCGCTCCGGCAYGCAGACCTCTCTAGGATGTGACCTCATAAAAGGGCGCAGAGTGAATGTAACRAACTCTCAGCCCATTACACTGATATGAGCACATTTGACATGTCTTCAGGGAGCCAGAGATAGACTCTAGTCCAGAAAAGAAGAGGACTGAAAATGAAGGTAGGGATGAGAGGGAAAGAACATTTCCAAAATAACTTTTAGGTTTTCCAAAGAAAAGYCTCAGGGTTTAAGTATTTGTACAGCATTAAGTACAGAAACAAAAGAGGAAAAGCAGATTTAATTTTAAACAGTTAAAATAATCACCCACATTTTTATTATGGGGTACTGGAATATGAGTAACCCCATTGATATATATKACTGGATTGGGCATCACGTGACCTGGGCGTGCTTAGCAAGGGAGATTTTTATGCATTGAGCTAATGCTAACACTAACCATTGAAATCAATGAGCAGAACGTAGCGCGGTGAAAACAAATGCTTTATAAATGCACAAATGGTACAAATACTTTGCTATAAACTGCAGAAATTGTTATAACATTTTAACAAGAGCTAAAAGGGTTATGTTTCACAGGTAAATATTATGCACATTTAACAAAAATGTATTTTAATCATAAAACCTGAATGCTAACATTAAAAAGCTTCAATGTTCATGTTTAACTTTATTTAAAATCTATTTTATCTGTTGTCAAATATATTATTTACTGATAATAAACGTGTAAATTATGGACTTTAATGAGTTGTTGACTAGTTGGACTGCATAATAATTCAGAAAATATGATGTACTCGCTAATGACAGAGACAGTAATGTAATGATTGAACATCATAAACATTAAATAGTCACGTTGTCAAACAGGCTGGTTTATTCTGATATTATATTTTCTATATTCAGTATTTGTGTGTTTTTCAACATTTCCAGACAAAAGTAGAAAGAAAATGTGTGCCAGCTGTGAGTCGGCTTCAGATATAGCCTGCTGCATTATGAAGCTGAAGAGTAATATTTTATTATAAAATAAATTCATTGAACAATTCTTAGTGACCTGAAATAATTTATTTTTTTTTCATTTTTTACTGATGTTAAAATTATTGTAGTTCACAACAAAAACTTTTGTAAAGTTAAGCTGACATAAAACWRTCAAACAGTATAAATACATATATTTTATTGTGTGTGTGTGTACACACAGTAAAAATACTGTACATAAACTGTATATAAAGAGAGAGCACAATATACACATGTATATTAATATACATTTATACATTTAAATTTATCTTTTAAGTACACGCAAATATATATTCATCTTTTAAGTACACACAAATATAGATATATATATACACTTTAAATATCTAAGACTCAGTTTTGATTAATATATGTATGAATACCCAGCTGTCTAAGCTCATTGACTTGTATGAAAAAACACGTGAAAGGCAAAATACTTAATTTAAGCCACTGTTAGTCATTTAAATTATTTATTTATTTTACATTTCCATAACTATAAAATTCACAATTTCCTTAGCTTTATTTTGAACCATAGTTTGTAAAAATCTAGCAAGAAATAAGAAATTTATAAGAGTTTTTCATCAGGATGACGCCTCACAGTCCATTGACATCCATTCATTTTGTTGAGGCTCCTCAATGCATAACAGAGCTCCAGTGTGCGCAYGTCAATGAAGCTAGCAATGAGCTAGCCACGCCCAGTCCAGTAATATAGATCAWTGAGTAACATCTCTGCTGAGTTGGTACAGTATGTAGACCCAGTATGCTGTGGGGCAATCTTCCAGTGTGGTGTCGTGTTTTAGAATTTCTTCAAAACATATTTTTCACTTTTTTACACCCTGAATATTGTATAGGCTTTTTTGACAGTAAAATATTGTATATTATTTCCAAATGCCAACTACAGCCCTTAAATGTCTACAAAGTCAGATGTATTAATCCAAAATTTCTTTCAAAAAAAACTGTCCAAAACTTCTTGTTCAAAGCTGAAGTTAAGATTTCACTCCTGGTTTTCACTTGGCAACAAGTGGGATTACATTGGTAATGGCTTATGGTTTCAAGTATTTCTCAGCTTTTTGAGCACCTACTTTATCTGGAATGCAACAGAGAAGTTGCTGGTTCTTTTTAAACACCAAAGCAAGCACAAGTAGTTTTGATAATTAGAAGTCACTGATTTGTAGATACAGCTGTATTGTTGGTTCATGCTGCTCACTGTCAGGGTTTAGAGCTCATCATAGCACAGAAACAGCACTGGTTAAAGTTACTAACGATATTCTCATGGCCTCAGACAGTGGACTTGTGTCCATTCTTGTCTTGTTAGATCTCAATGCTGCATTTGATACAATTGATCACAATATTTTATTACGTAGACTTGAACTTGATATTGGGATTACAGGAACAGCTCTAAAATGGTTTGAGTCTTATTTAACTGATAGATTTCAGTTTGTTGATGTTAATAATGAATCTTCTTACACCAGAGTTAGTCATGGAGTTCCTCAGGGTTCAGTGCTTGGACCAATCCTCTTTACTTTGTATATGCTTCCTTAAGGTAAAATTATTAATCAGCATGGGATAAATTTCCATTGTTATGCTGATGATACTCAGTTATATTTATCCATGAAACCTGATGAATCAAACCAGTTACTTAAACTACAAACATGTCTTACAGACATAAAAACATGGATGACTCTGAATTTTCTGCTTCTAAACTCAGATAAGACAGAGGTTGTGGTTTTTGGAACTGAACATCTTAGGGATCAACTTTGTAGCCTTTCACCTCCTCTGGATGGCATTATTCTGGCCTACAGTTCTAATGTAAAGAACCTTGGTGTTATTTTTGATCAGGAAATGTCTTTTAACCCCCACATTAAAAAATATTACCAGGACCGCCTTCTTCCACCTACAAAATATCACTAAAATTAGAAATATTTTGTCCAAAAATGATGCAGAAAAACTGATTCATGCATTTATCACATCYTGACTGGATTTCTGTAATTCTTTATTATCTGGGCATCTAAAACACTCTTTAAGAAGTCTTCAGTTAATCCAAAATGCTACTGCTAGAGTTTTAATGAGAGTTGGAAAGAGAGATCATATTTCTCCAGTTTTAGCTTCTCTCCACTGGCTCCCTGTCAAATACAGAATATAATTTAAAATATTACTCCTAACATACAAAGCTCTTAACAACCAAGTTCCATCATATATTAAACATCTTATTGTTCCATATTTTCCTAACAGAGCACTTCGCTCTCAGACAGCAGGTTTACTTCTGGTTCCTCGAGTTTCTAAAAGTAGAATGGGAGGCAGAGCTGTCAGTTATCAAGCTCCTCTCTTATGGAATCAACTTCCAGTTTCTGTCCGTGAAGCTGACACTCTTGTCTACTTTTAAGATTAGACTGAAGGCTTTCCTTTTTGATAAATCATGTAGTTAGACTTGGGTTTCCAGAATTGTTCTTCATTTCTGCTGCTATAGACTTGGACTGCTGGAGCACAAACTGAGCACATTTTTTTCACTCTGCTGTTGTCATTCTCTACATGTTTATTATTATTTCTATCATGTTTTTTCTTTGTCTTCCAGAAGAAGGCGCACCTGGACCAGTCCCGGTCCAGTTCTTCTGTGTTTGTCTGTGTCTCTTTCCTGTCCCCCAACCAGCCGGTCGAGGCAGATGGCCGCCTGTCCTGAGCCTGGTTCTGCTGGARGTTTCTTCYTRATTAGCAGGGAGTTTTTCCTCTCCACCGTTTGCTCAGGATGGGAGACTGTGATGAAGTGATTCAACACAGCCTGTTGGTTTCTTCTTTAGATTATTCTTWTTATGTACAGTGCCCCGTATGTTGTGACTTGGCGCTATATAAATAAACTTGAACTTGAACTGTCTGAATGGGTTTTTACATAGAAACAAGACATAACAGTACAAGAGTTACTTGTATTTTTTATTTTATGTATTTATTTATTTATTTATTTATTTATTTATTTATTTATTTATTTATGTTTTGTTTGTTTGTTTCATTTAAAAACAAAACTAATTCCTTACACAACAAAAAATACAAATCATCTCCTTCATGAACAACAGCTCTTACAAATACACATTAAATACACATTATATAATTTCATATTTCTTCAACATAAGACATAACTTTTATCATTCTCTTAAACAAAATTGAACCAGCATTTTTATAATCCCTATCCCRATTATTCCACAATTGTATTCCTTGGACCGAAGTACATCGGTCCTTTAAGTTTGTTCGAATTTTAGGCTTTCTCCTGTTTGTGGCACGTTAGTATTTGGGAGGGGGAAACTTTTCAAGATGGGTGGCCATTATTATTCTGATCACTTATAAAATGTGTTCAAAGTGCTGCCCGTTGTGTTTGATTGTCAATGCAACCCTCTTCTCCCACTCTTCACACACTGATAGCAACACTGCAGAAGAAATGCTTAGCACAGGCTTCCAGTATTCGTTGTTTCAGGTGCTGCACATCTCGTATCTTCACAGCAGAGACAATTGCGTTAAGATRACCCCAAAGATAAATCTAAGGGGGTCAGATCGGAAGACCTTGGGGGCCATTCAACTGGCCCACGATTCCAGGAAACTGTTCATCTAGGARYTCTCARACCTGACACCGGGAAACACATCACCATGTAGAAATTTCACATATCCAGTGGCTTTGAGGTTTCCATTGGTAAAGAATGGCCCCACTATCTTTGTACCCCATWTACCACACCATACCGTACCATCAATTTTTGTGTTCCAACAGTCTTGGAGAGATCTATCCAATGTCGGTTAGTGTCAGAACAATGGCGCTGGTTTTGTTTAACTTCACCATTCACATAACATTTTGCCTCATCACCATACAAAACTGAGGGTCCTGTTCCAATTTTTGTTTTGCCCATTCTGCAAATTCAGTGTGCCAGTCWGGGTCATCCTCATTCAGATGTTGCAGCAGCTGGAGTTTGTAAGAGTGCCATTTGTGAGTAGCTAATATCCACYGAAGGGATGTTCTACTGATGCCACACTTGAMTGACATGCGGCAAGTGCTACGCTGTGGGCTCTTGCTGAATGAAGCTAGGACAGCCACTGATGTTTCTTCATTAGTGACAGTTTTCATGCATCCACATTTTGGCAAATCCAAAACTGAACCAGTTTCGCGAAAAYGTGGCAAGCAGTTTGCTAACTGTAGCATGGGAGATGGGTGGTCTCGTAGTGTGTCCTGCATTGAAATCTGCTGCAATGACCCGGGTACTGCGTTCACCAGATATTAGCACAATTTCTGTCCGCTCCTCATGTGTTCAACTCTGCRGCATGTCAATGGCTGTAAACAGAGAAACTTGTATATAACTCTTGAAAGAATAAAGTTAMATTAAAACCAAATGKTTTTYCTTGTGAAATTCTCACTAAGTTTGATGTGTCACATGACCCTCTTCCCATTGAAAAAACTAAAGTTGGATCCAAAATGGCCAACTTCAAAATGGCCGCCATGGTCACCACCCATCTTGAAAAGTTTCCCCCCTCCGAAAATACGAATGTGCCACAAACGGAGTTAATATCACCAACATTCCCATTTTATTTACTTGTATACATTTAAATGGCCCACCCTGTAGCCACATTTGCCATATTTGTTCAGCTTTTCAAGACGAATAGTGTGGTCAATTGTGTCCAATGCTTTCTTTAATCAACATAAATACTAAAGCTGGGTTCACAYCGAACGMGTTTTGAGCAGCCGGTTTACATGCAAAGTCTATGGTGGATGCGCGTGTAGGGGGTCTCTTGGCGCGTCTAGAGCGTTTAGTGCAGCGAGTTGTGAAGCGATAGGTGCAGTTTGAGCATTGATGTGCCTGCGGCACGTCCAAAGCAGTTGATGCTGGAATTCATAAATCTGAACTTTTGCTGCTCGACCCGCCACATCAACCAAACAGAGAGCATCATTTTTCCACATGACAGTTTCCTGAATGTTGCCCACTAACCTGAAACAGACTGACAGGAGCTCTTTAGCTGAAATCGAGCGTCTGTAGTTGGTGTTTTGGCTGGAGATATCAGCACCAATGTGGGTCAGCAGCTTCTTAAACTGACCGCGGTGTTAAACTGGGCTTGGGACAAAAATAGTTTGTCAGCTTGCAGCTCCTGGAGTGAACTTACTGAACAAACCACCTCTGAATTATCTGGAGAATTAATTATCTGGTGTGCGCAATGTTCGCTTGCTCTCAGTAAATAAAGCAAAGCCATTTTCTTTATTTYATCTTTATTTCATCCGCCATTAAAGACAGAYGGGGGAAAAAAAGACGCTCCGACCTCTTCAGATGTGCGTCTAGTCTGTGTCCCGGTCTGAACGTAGTGCGTCCAACTCGAGGCATTTTTTCAGATGCTCAAAAAGCAGTCGGGGTGAACATAGCATAAGACAATAATATTTTTGGTCAACAGCAGTGTTTATTTGCTCAATCAATTCCATGAGAGCCATTGATGTMGTTATTTGCTCTAAACCCATATTGACTGCTACTTAATATTTTCTGTTAATCATTAAATTGATCTAGTCTAGTCACAAATAATTTTTTCCAATTTTTTTGAAAACTGTGGCAAAAAGGATATTGACCGATAATTTGTAGACATACATTTCTCACCATTTTTATAGAGAGGGATTACCTTGGCTATTTTCATGTTGTCTGGAAATATACCTGTTGAAAATGATAAATTACATATGTAAATGGTTCAGTAACATAATTCATTATTTCCTTCACAAACATCATATCCATATCCACCCAGTCTTTTGATCTTTGTCAGCAAGATTTTTTTAGTTGTGTGAAAGTTTTGCCAGTCCAATAGTAATGTCACTGACCTTGAGTCGTGCTGTTTAAATCTTGTAGCTCYGAATGTCTTCAGCTACAGAATGGAAGTCCAGTTGTTTTGTCTTTKTTATTAATTTTTTAATGTCCTGGATGACTGAGAATCCCCAGAAACATGATAGTAATGTTGTTGAACCTTATCGATACTAGAGTTACCCAATCGATACTTTAATTCAAGCACATAGCTTAATTCCAAAAATAAAATGCCACACAATAGCATCTGGTCAGTGGCAGGTTCAGATATAAACACTGACCTAAACAAGCATGTCAGATAATTATTTTATTGTCTCTGATTTCACAACAAATTCAGAACTGACATGCTCACAAGTATCGTCCAAGTTTAGCTTTGATGTCTGTGCTGTAAACAGCCAGCTGAATGTGATGTCAGGTCATCTTCTGTGCATGCAGGTCACTTTAGTGCTGTGGATTGTTCACACTGGAATCTGATGGAGGTCGCGTTTAAAATATAATGTCATGCCAAAAAAATCCGATTTTTTTTCCAGAAATTTGATTTGAGCATTAAGACCTACAGTATGAACCTAGCGTATGTCATTACTGTTTCATGGCCAGGCACATTATTTGTTTGAAATATCTTCCTGCCATCAAGAGTTGTWCTTGTTTAGGTAGGTGGAATGTGTTGTCAAARTGAATGGCAGGACTTGGACCTATGGTTTCCCAGCAGAACTGCCCAAATAGTCACACAGTCTCTACAGGCTATTGAAATAATTTGAATACATTTTCTTTTTGGTAACTGTCATACTGAGATCCTTACTACATGCAAACATATCAAATGGCTGCTAAGAAACATGCATAGGAATTAAATTAAGTATAGTATAATGGAATTCCTTAGAAATAAAGCTTTAAGGATTTTGTGGGAAATTGCTTCCATTGCTAAGGTCAGTGCCTCTTGCCTCCATTGACCAAACCATTTTCTTTTCCATTGTCTCCTGCCATTTTCCTGTTTTGGAAGGCTTTTTTTACCCTGCAGCCCAGCCATTGGATCAATACCTGCGGACACAGCCCATCCAGTCTGACATAGTAATGAAATACTAGAAAGGCAGAGCAGAGAGGGACATTAACAAATGCTCACTCATACACATACCCACCCAGACAGTCAGTTTGTTGAGCCATTATACCCCCTCTCAATATCTCTGTGCATAAAAAACACAGGAAAGACAAAGCATTGCGTGTAGATGAGGGCACGTCACTAGTTGAAATGCTTATGGCTTCTCTGCTCACATGTATGCATTATACAGCGGGTAAAATAAGTATTGAACACGTCACCATTTTTCTCAGTACATATATTACTAGAGGTGCTA
>NW_013952967.1:180789-193885 GCF_001266775.1 Austrofundulus limnaeus
CATTAGCACCTCTAGTAATATATTTCCTGAGAAAAATGGTGACGTGTTCAATGCTTATTTTACCCGCTGTACATTATGTTTAATGGAACAATCTGCATTGGCTGATGGATTCTGTGAGCAGTGTGATTGGTTCTCTGTATGACTCTGATATGCTGTAAGTCTTGTGTTTTTACCAATAAATGGTTATTTTTTAATAAACGTGTTAAAAGGCTCTGAGAGACTGCTGTTTTACAATAAACACCTATGTGTTGATGCTTTCTAAAGTTTTCTTTTTTCTCTCTTTTCTCTTTTCTTCTGACCAGTAATCCTTAGTCCATTTGGCCTAAATGGGATGCTGACTGGCCAGTCATTCAAGGTATCAGATCCTCCCACACAGAAACTGATTGAGGAGTGGAACCAGTTTTATCCCATCAGCCCTCGTGCCAAGGATGCCGAAGAAAAGGCTGAGGACATGGACTGGGAGGATGACTCTTTGGCCTCTGTAGAGGTCCTTGTTGGTCAGTTTTTACATCTTTCTTTTAAAGAAAAATCTTTAGTTTTCTGAAATGAATGTTTTCTATTTTGCATTTTGGGTTTCGATCACCCAATGTGTTTGTTCTTTTGTAGGTGGTGTGCGAATGATCTACCCAGCCTGCCTGGTCCTGGTACCTCAGACAGATATCCCTGTCTTGGCCCCTGTGGGGTCTTCCCACTGCACTGCCGTCTACTCGGGTGGCCACCAAGTGCCTGCTTCTCAGCGAGAGCCTGCCATGTCTTTGGTGACCCTCACCCCTCCCACGTCACCTGAGGAGGCGCACACAGGTAATAGCTCAGTCAGGGTGTAGATCCAGAAGTCTACCATTTCAAYTTGAGCCTCTCTGTGGCAATGGGCCAGTGAATCAGATTTATTTATTTTTTTGTCAAACATCCTGTAAATCTTGCTCTTCCTCTCTCTAGTGGACTGYCACTCTGCCCAGAAGTGGGTTAAAATGCCTTCATTGTCTGACGCGTTCAGCGTGGACAGAACAARTCACCATGGGGGAAAGATTCCACGCCGGTTGGCCACTCAGGTGGTGGAGCGTGTCTGGCAAGAGTGCAATATCAACCGAGCCCAGAACAAGTAAGTCCATCTTGTGGCACAGATAGCTTCACTAAACTATAAATACAGAAAGTGCTAGAACCCATACTTTTTGTTTRCACATTTTTGTTGTAGGAATGAAAAGATAGATATCAAAATGTCTGTACAACTGACTGTTTCTCTTTTACTGACTTTTTCCTCATCCAGTCTCAGCAGTTGAAATCCCTTTTTTTGTTCACCAAAAAAAAAATCTCCTTTTTATGCAGGTATCTGATTGTCACAGAGCACTGCGTGATAAAAACTGWCATTCTCACAAAGTATTTCTGGATAAATAAGGGCAAGTTTATAGTTATTTTGGAAGTCAACAATACCTTTACATCTGCACAAAAGTGATACTGGATGTCAGGGTCTTATTTTATGCAAATCAAGTATGAAAGCAAACAAATAGAACAACCAGCAGCTAAAATTAGCATTATTACTMATTTGTGTTGCACATGATGCAGAAATCTCAAATGATTGTTGGCTTATTGAACAGGAACAACTGGTTTGATAAGTTTTTGTTTTTAGATATTGATGTAGTAAATTGGAGCAGTGTTCTTCATGCTTTCCTGTTTGAATGACTATTGATCACTTTTGTGTAAATAAAATGAAACAATTAGAGATTTATTAAACAGACCACTTTTTCTGGAAGCTAATTTCATAATATTCATAATTACACTGGTACGACAAAGAAATCCTGCCTATGTTGTGTTTATTTGGAGGTTCAATGTGTTAGCAGTGTATAAGCATTGAAGTACCCTTATTACAATTCCTGTGAGATTTTTCCACTTCCATCATGAATTTTAATTCACAACTCTTCCTTCAGCTCTGGAGAAACCCCTGCAAAAAAGAATGACTTGAGTAATGTTCTATGATTTTTCAGAACTGGACATTGTAAGTAGCTGTGAAAGATTAGCACCTAGACAACAAGAGGGTTTTGGGAAATCCCATCCCTTTTCAGGCCCCTATAGCCAAGATATCCTTCACATTAGAACATCATTCAGAGCTCAAGCAGATCATAAAATGTGGTCGGCTAGCTGAAATTTTTTTAGCTAGCTTAATCTGACAAGCTAGCATTTATGAAAACATTTCTAAATGTTCTAAAGAATGTAATGTATTTTGTAAAAGTAAAGTTTCATGACAATCTTGTAAACTTACATTTAGCTGTTTCAAACTAACACAAAGTTCAGGCAACAAACTATAAAATTTTWCTTTGGTCCAAAGAAAGGAAGAATATTTTCTCATTTCTGTTTCAATGGTTCATTTGAAACTCACAAGATAGCTCAGTTTGKGAGTGATGCGTCACTCCCCTTCTAAACATTCAGAAGCTGCACAAGGCTGTTTGCCACAGTCTCAACTAGGGCTGAATGATTAATCGCATTTGCGATAATCTTGTGATATGTTAAAATGAGATTTTCTAACGGCACMGGCTGTGATTTTGACTGGTCACGTGACTTGGGAGCGAGCCGAGCGGAGAAGTGTTACCAATTAGCGACATTGACAGTCACAAGGATCTAGCGGCTTTTTAGACCCCTCTAGCTGCCCCCACCCCTAAAAAATATATATATACCACTAGCAACAAATCTGGTGACTTTTCCCAGTGTTTTTGGAGACTTTTACTTTTCTCCTTTCCTTCTCCTTTCCTCTGCAATCAACGAGCGGTGAGGGTGAGCCCCTCCCCATTCCTAAAATGGCCCGACTCACTGCCTCCTTCAGCGACGCACACACACACACACACACACACACACACACACACACACACACCTGGCTGCTGTCAGCTGAGAGGAGACTGCTGCAAATAAATCATACATGTGCACAGCTGCCACTGCCCCTACCTGGTTTACAAAGCGGGATATAATATTTACTGTAATGTTTTTTTCCTCTGGTACTGTCTCTCTAAAATAAATCTCTGGACCCAGCTGTGTTTGACTCACAGATCAGTCACTTCTTCACCTCGTCCCCTCTGTCTCGTGACATCTAACAGTCTGCAGATTAAATTTTAGGTTGTCACTAATTTAATTTATGTAATGTGGATCTAAGCATTGAAGTCATAAAATTATTTTTATTTCATTAAGTTGAATTGCAATTGTAAACATATTTAGTGCTTTTCTTCACTTTTTTCTCTTTAACATTTCTCCCATAGCTCAGATCAGGGCTGGACTGGCCATCTGGTGTACCGGGCAATGCCCGGTGGGCCGACGCTCATTTATGGGCCGGCCCGGGTCTGTCATGAACCCAAAAAAATTATAAACTATTTTTGTCGATCACAACGGCCTATTGGTTGATTTTCATGATCGACATTGAGC
This sequence comes from Austrofundulus limnaeus, assembly GCF_001266775.1. Classification (NCBI taxonomy): domain Eukaryota; kingdom Metazoa; phylum Chordata; class Actinopteri; order Cyprinodontiformes; family Rivulidae; genus Austrofundulus; species Austrofundulus limnaeus. Next base: position 184,192 of record NW_013952967.1, read on the forward strand.
TAAGCCAATGAAATCTCTCAGCACTCCTCGGCCGGCCCAGCAAGACCCTTCCCTTTTCAACCAAAGTTATAAATCCTGCCAGAAGCTGCTGCCGGTCCGGAGTTGGAAAGGAGGAAGCACTGGACAAAGTTTGTCGAGAAAATGGGGGGAAAAATGCAGAAAGGTCCSCAAGTGGATGCAGCAAAATGTGCAAAAATGTGCTACATATTTCCCCCAACAAGCCACAAAAATATCTGACCGACCGATCGACCGTATTTACGTATGTAAAATAAAACCGGGAGGGGAAAAAATGGCTTGGAGAAGCTGGCTCTGCGAGCGGACATGTCCTGACTCTTCAGCTTAGGTTAGCTAAACCTGGACCGTTCAAATTGAATTAATTAAGAKAATCTGACTTCAAGCTGCCGCTAATTGCAGCTTCTCTAAATGCACAGCCTCACCTGGTGAGTTAAAAAAAAACATTGTATCATTGTTCTGCATATAAAAAGTAGTGTGCATACTGCATAGTTTAATTAAGGCTTTGTTTGTGAAAACTAGTAACAAATAGTTCAGCTCTGTCAGCAAGGTAGATCCATGGATACATCAGCTAATTATTCTCTCATGTTGTCTAAGATATGTTTGAAATGATCAGCTTGTTGAACAGTTTGAACAGGAATATTTTTATTAACAGTCTGATTGAATTCAGCAGCTGTATAAATGTTAGACTGATGGCCCAGTTGTTCAGGTTCATTTATGGTTCTGGGGTCTCATTTATAAAGGATTGCGTGGAAACCATACTAAAAGTGAACGTACGGCCAAAAGGCGGAAATGGTGTACGCCAAAAAAAGATTCAGATTTATAAAACGGTGCGTACGGTGCGTACGCACGTTTCTGCGCATCTTTCACAGCCGCACGTCAGAGTTTGCGCACGAGGTCCCGCCTCAGGTTCTACCCTCTACACGCCCACACTCAACCATAAACAGTCAATGTTAAGTACCTAATGAATGTTAAGATGTATTTAAATCAGTCAGATGATCAGTGTCAACAAAAGTGATTGGTTCAGACACGCTCCATCGTGTGTCTGGAGGATGACAGGTGCTGACTGACAGCTGCTCATGTGAAAAGAATGTCTGTAATTGACACAGATTTTCCCTCATTTTGCTTTAGAGTAATCTAACGATTTTTTTAAAAAAAATACTCAGCTTCAAATTAATTTTCCATCAGAGCCTGCAGGACAATAAAAACAATAAAAATAAAATNATATATATGTGTGTGTGTGTGTGTGTGTGTATGTATGTATTTACTGATTGTCTTAAGAAGTTCAGACAGCTTTTAGGAAGTTCATTTAACATGTTTAATATGTTTCATGAAACAAGAAAAATTAGAAATAGTAAAAAGGTAAAGCCACAGATTTGTTTGCTTCATTGTAATCTGTGCTTTAAATAAATCTTACTTTGTGTTGTAAACAGGGTTGCTGCGGGGTAGTAAAAGGTAGTAAATTAAAAGGGCTCAAATTAAGGCCAGTGAAAGGTAGTAAAAGGTAACAAACAGAATTTTACTTGGTAGTAAATTTTTGATCAACCTGCAGGTCTAAAAGTTCTCTGCCGCGACGGATTTCCGTAATCTGTAAAAAAAAAAAGAAAAAAAAAACTGGTTGTTTTCTGTTGCGGTCTCACTGAAGCTACTCGTCTATCCCTAAACGGGATGGTACTTTCAACAAGTCAAAGGAGCCCCAGAGCACATCCAGTTAGCAGAGCAGGGCTGGTCTGAAAAGTCTGCAGGAGCAGTGGCTGGAGGAGCGGTCAGTCAGTGAGTAAATTTCCCCTCTCCTCCTGCACTTCACTCAGGAGCTTCCTGATACTTTGCTCTAAAATATTTGTGCGTTCCAAGCCAAATTTCCAAATTTCCAAATTTGCGTGTGTGATGAAGCTCCTCGGGCAAAGGCTGCGCACGATGCGCAACATTCAGTTTGTTTGTCAAGCCTTTTGCTCTCCTATCCTACAACATTTGTTCTGTCACATGTCCTTTTGAAGAATACTACAACAACGTAAACGCCAAGTATAAACACCTGCATCGCTTGCGAGGGTGTGCGCGCCCTGCACGAGTAGCGTGATCCGAGTCGAGACGGACCATGGCGCGCGCAGGCTGTGAGTCTAGATTCACTATTTGTGTTCTTCTAATTAAACAATGTATTGGCTAACAGACAAATTTTTTTTGCTCATATTAAAGCAAAGCTCAATCTCAGTTTAACGCTTTGCTCCTCATCATCTCCAGGAGAACATCACCATGTTTCAAATGTTTTTGGAGTTTCTATACAACTTTTATTCCTCATAGTTTTATAGGAATAACAAGGTTCTCAGATTTTTTTCTGATTGTATTGTTTCACACTCTGTGTGTCTGTGTGAGAGGGAGTGTTTCTCTGTCTTTTCTACTTCTCTCCAGCTGTCTGTCTTCTCTCAGGACTGTCTCTCTCTTTTTCTTTGCCATCTCCCTCCCCACAGCATGCTCTCTCKCACTCTTTCTCAATCTGACAGTAATATTAAATGGTATCAACTGATGAATGCTGTTTTTGTACAGAGAAAAAGTTTTACCACTTTTCCTAAAATTGCTGCGTAATTTGCTTGATTTTATGCTAATTATTTAGTTTGAGGATTTTCCATGTTATCGATAATCTATCGGGAATGAAACATTGGCTTGTGAAATTTTATTGTCATTGCATTTTGTTCATGTTCTGAAAAAAAAAAACCAAAGTCTTCTTGAAATTCGTCTGGAATTCTTATGTGTGTGAGGTCTTAGTCAAGACAAAGTCACAGTTAAATCTTCAAGTGGGATAAAGTTTTGTCTTTGAGAGATGGGCCATTGGGTCAATGCTGTGAATCCACCGCTCCACCTAAAAAAGGCTGCTGCTCGATTTTGTGTTTGTAGTAAAAATATTGTAGAGGTAGTAAAAAATAGGTAGTAAATTCAACTCTAGGATTCTTGTATAAACCCTGATAAAACAGATTGATTCATTGCTTCTGTTTGTTGGAAAATACTTGAGAAGACATTAAAAAAATAATTGCATATTAAATTGCAATCACAATTTATAGATAAAAAAAAATCACAATTAGATTATTTTCCAAAATCGTTCAGCCCTAGTCTCGACCCTCTTTGACTCCGTCCCACACCACACCAGCACGGAAGCAGATGTAGTGTCAGAACTGGGCAAGCCGACGTTAAAAAAAACATCTGGTGTCATGGCTCAGAAATAAATAAATAAACAGATATGTAAGCGACCGCCCTGCTTGCATGATTAAACATCAGCAAAGAGATTTATTACCCTTACCAGTATAATTGAGCATAATGCAGCACAGCAACTTTGTAGTTAGTAAAAAAAATATTAAACCACAAAGAGGATTGCTAAAGTAAGTTAAATCAGTTTGTTTTGTGATTAAAGGCAGACGTCCATGTGTTGCATCTCTTTTCCTACCACTTTGTCTGGTTCATTTATCACATTATTATACACTATAGACACAGAGACATACAGGCATACCAAATTACAATCAAAAGGCAGCATTTGCACAGTAGACAATTAAATTATTACAAAAGCGGTGTCCAGCAGATGACAAGCAAAGACTCCTTAAAAAGCCCCAGTGTTGAGATGGACTTTATATGTTGAGGAATGTCATTCCACGCTTTAGTATAAACGTAGAAAAATTATCTCTTGTCATAACAGTTTTTAAAGGCTGGTAGTGTCAGTTGTCCACTCGTAACAGACCTAGTTAAGAGACCAATTCCAAGATTTGGTTTGGGCATCAGAGCAAAAAGAGGTCCATAATTGGCACCATAAAAAATCTGAAAATATAATTTAATACCACTACACAAAACATAATTTTGAAAAGTTTAAGCATTTTACAAAGAAAGAGCTGTACAGTGATGAGTCCAACCAGGAAGTTGAGATGTCAGATTGTTCCCCATAAGTCAAATGAGAATCCAAGATAATTTCCAGTTATTTACAATAGCAAGAGTTTTATTTAAAATAGTAAGATGATATGTTATAGTGAAATATCTCCTAGGTGAGGAAATTTACATACACATGTAACTGACTGTTAATAGATTTTATAGATATAGATATATATTTTATTGATAGGTTTTTAGACCAACTATTGCAGAATTAAACAAATTTACATGAAAATGTAAATGTAAATGTAAGGTTGTGCAGGCAGAATGACCCAGGGCACAGGCAAAAATCCAAAAGCAACAAAAGATTTTATTAATCAAACAAAAAGGCTGATGAAGCAGCTCAAAACACTCACACAGAGTATCTCAGGAGGAACAGGCACAAGGACCACGGAAGACAACCTCACTGACTGGTAGACACTACAGTACAATGATTGGATGCAGACTGAGCACAGGACACAGAATATAAAAGCAGACTAATTAAGGACAACAAGAAACACCTGGAGGAGACACAAGAGGAAACAGGTGAGCATGGGTGGGGCTGGAGCAGGGCAGAGATACACAGAAACACTAGAAAACTAAGGAAAATGAACACAGATCATGACAGTCACAATTTGCACAGAAATATAAAGATATTACCCTTAAGGCCCAATTTAGACAGTCCATCTGCAAAAAAAGTTTATTTGGGGTATTCTTTAACTGAGATGATTTATTTTACATTGTATGTAGAGCATGTAAAGCTTACCTCATAGTGTCACAGACCATATTTTTAGCTGTCTAAACTTTATACAATTTTTACTTTCACAAACTTAACACTTCTTACCGTTGACTCATCAAACCTTGACATTTTGTCTTCTTCCACCCAGAGTGCTTCTCAGTGCCGATGGACTTAATGTTTTCTGTCAAATACTTCCAGGATGTGATTTTTTAATTTATTTATATTTTTTATTTAACTTACATTTACGCAGCAACTTTTTGTCTGAGGCTTACTTTCTAGTCTGACTTGGTTCATGAGAAGAAAGTTAGGGAGTGAGAGACACATGTGTGTGGTTACTGTGATGACCGTAATGAGCCCCTGGCAGCAGCTTTAACATTTCTTTCAATCTTGATCTCTTTACACTTCTTATATAGTTTATTTATCAAAATTCCAGCATACTGAAACTAATGAATGCTGGGATTTCAGGCAGTGGTTGCTTTGGCACTTTGGAAAATATCTTCAAATTTTTTTTAATTCTAATACACTRGGACTGAAGGGCAGTCTCCAAAGTCATTTAATGTATTTTCAAGTTTTATTATACAGTCTAAAATTGTGCTTCAACTTAAATRAAAAACAATGTTGACAAATAATTAAAAAGCTTTAGTGTGCAGTTTTGTCCTGTGGTTTATTGTATAATTCAACAACACTGAATGTGACACATTTGGAGCACCCTGGGATGTTACCCTTTGATCAAAACCAGAATGTCAGCTATAGTTAGCTTTTGGCTTGTCAGCCAAAATATTATCGCTTCAAGGATGTTGATGAAACCACCCATGCTACAAAACTTTTACTAAAAGCAACTGTATACCACAAAAATATAGACAAGATTACACAATTGGAGGGTTTCTTTGTGCCTTCCCGGCATACAGGGAAGGGGTTGGAATTTTGCTTCCAGATAATGTTTTTTTGTTTTTGTTATTTTTTGTTCCCCTCCAGGCGGAAGTTTTCAACTGCGACCAATGGTATCTGTGAGGAGGAGCTGACAGAAAAATTAGGAGCTTGGGATTTTGTGGTGCCTTCGCAGACATCTTACTGCAGCTGTTCCAGGTCAGTCACTTTGACTGGTGATGTCCCACATGTACAAAAGAGAGAAACTGCACAGAGTCTGCAGAGCTTTAAACACTGGCAGAGGGAGGTCACAGTCAGCAAAATAACTGCCAGGTAGAGACTTTGACTTGCATTTGTCTTCACATTTTTCAGTTTATCATTTTTCTGTGTAAGGAACAACCACAGGGCAATGGTGGGTTGATGGGTTGTGGCTTTCTGTAGATCATACTTCTTATTGTCACATTGAGAAGAATCGTTTCAGAGTAAAACAATAATTTAGCTTGACTTCTGATAATCCACTGTGATCATAATACTAGTTTGTCATGTTTGTAGTGTAAAAAAGAGACTTGCTGTTTACATAGAATATTTAAAATCCAACTGTTTGTCATCAAGAACAATTAACATTTACTCTGACTGTCGCCTTTTATGTAAATCCTTTGTATATTGTTACTGTGCCTTCCACAAAAACAAACCCACGACGATCTAAGTTGACTCTGGTAACATATACTGTATGTATCACTTACACTAGTTTAAACTGCTGCGATCATCTTAACAGACATCACCCATGTGTTGATCATGCCCTCTTTTATGTTACTTAACATTTAAGCCAGAAGAACATTGCTTAAAAACACGTGGCTTCTGTTTGATTATATATTTGAACTGCTCCGGTTTAGTTTAACACCATGCTAGGTGCTTGTTGGTTTTGCATGATTTTTATTTTATTTTATTTTTTTACATCGGCAGCAGGTTTTAAGAAAACTGTAACTCTAAAAGCACTTAATGTTTAGTGTGTACTGCAGATACTCATCAGACCCTGGTGATCACATTGAAGCTAATGTGTGTGATGAATATAAAACAATCATAAATTACCAGTTAGTTTAACTCTGCAACATAACTAGTAAATCAGTAGGCTGCCTTTGCTGCAGGTGTGAAAATTACAGGTATGTGCTTTATCGTGATGACAATTAAAAATCAAAATTGTGCATCTTCCCATTTTATCATTGTCTCTTTCTCTTGTCACAATGTTACTTCCTTGCTCATCTTCTTCACTGCAGACACAAATCAGTAAAGCAACGAATAGGCAGCACTCCAGGCCAAACTCAGTCAGCAGGCCAGCCCTCCCAGCCTCCAACCAAGCACAAAACTGGAGGAGAAAAGCCAGAGAAAGGTGAAAAGCAGCAGAAGAGACCCCAAACCCCCTTCCATCATCGCAGCCTGACCAGCGATGAAACTTCCATCGAGACTGAAGCAGCAGTGGGCCAACGGCTGGCCATTAGGGGTCAGGATGGGGGAAGATTTCGTTCGACAGATGTAGCCGCCATCTCCAAAGCCCACCTGCTCCACAGTGGAGCAATCAGCACTGGGCCTTCAGAGCAGCCCAACTCCCCCCAACCTCCACCACTTAGCCCCCACCCCTGTGAACGACCTGAGGAGTCAGGGGAGGGCATAAAGAACCCTTCAACCCCCAACGGCCAACACTTTTATCAGCTACCACCAGAGCACTGCCTGGTCGGTGTAAAAGGTGGCAGCGAAGAGCCCGGAGGGCCCGATTGTCTCAATCAGCACTTCCACCCTCACTCTCATTCTGCGACCTCTTCCTACCCTGAGCCTCCCGAGCCCACAGTGTATGTGGGTGCAGCAGTAAACCAGGATGACGACAGCTCCCACACACCATGGAGGTTATTCAACCTGCCCCGCAGGAAAGAAGCCGAGCTGCCCACACCGCTTCTGCCKGGCGACAAGCTGAGAGACGAGGCCTCAATCGCACAGGACCTGGTCTCAGTCACAGAGTAAGTGTCATCCTCCAAAGTTCACAGGTCAATACCCTTTCAATGTCATTTACACATCCAAACTCAGTTTGAAGCCAGCTATCTAGGCCATCCCATCATTCTTTTGGTTACACTGTGGTCCTTAAGTCCTGTTAGGGGTTCAGATGAACTAGTGTTAAAAACTGTCATGGTGTTAAATTCACCTTCTCCTCCTTGTTCTCTGTTCCCTTTTCCTCATTGCTTCCCATCCATCAGCTTTAGACTGTTGGCTGTAGTGCTCAGCTGCACAGCATGTTAATCTCTGGCTATGTGCCCTTTTGACATCATACATTACGAATGTGTTGGTCCCACACTACTCATTGATTCCTACACACAAACACACTCCGCAGCCCAGAGAGAGGAAGAGTAATGATAGGTTTAGACAAACATAAACCTCGGTAATTAATGAAGTTGAAGCTGATAGAGTTTCTGTCTGCTGGATATCACTTTGGCTTGCTCTGGAGAGACTCACTAGGACAGAAGTGTTAGCGGGAAGCAAGGGTGGAAAGAATCGGGGTGGTTTGTTCAGTATGAAGAAGAGCTGAGTGACCAGGATGCAGAGTGAGTGAGTTGGAGGATTATTGTATCTGTGGGGTTATGCAATCCAAAGGGGCCAGCCACTACGCCCAGCCTTTTCTAGTGAGCTATAATCCTTCTAGCCCTGGYTCTGAATGGCTGCTAATCTCTGCCTGGGCCACTGCACACCACCTCACATCAGACCTGGAAAAGCATGTTGAGAGTGGAGAGAGGTGCAGGGAAGGGGAGGAATGACACATAAGATGGTCTCTTTGGTTCTCCTGCCAAATGACCTCTTTTTATTCCCTCCCCCCATCCCCTCCCTATTTGGCAAGAATGTCACAGTCATTGCTCCATAAGGGATTATAAAGAGTGATGCCTCAGCAACAGTTGATAGTTGTGTAAATATATGAAAAAGTATTGCTTGAGTCATCTGGTTTTAAAAAAATCTTAACAGAAATATAATTGTCTGACAGCAAACAAGATGCATTAGTTCTGCCTCACGACAGCTGTCAGAACCATTTGCAGTCGCTGACATTTGTGTTAGTGTAGATAAACATGGCAGCAGCACTGACATATGTTAGAAGGTGCCATCTGTCCACACAGATTAGTTACAGTAGAAATGTTACTTTCATGCATTTTCTTATTAACAGAAATCCAGAACATTAACAGATTAAAATGCTTTTTTTAACGGTTTTGTTATCATTAAGTGCTTCACTCTCAAAATAAGCCTGTGTGAGTGTATTTGTATGAGACATCTTTTTTTTTTTTCCAGGTTGATGTCATCATCCAAAGGGCCACTGAAGGTGTCTGAAGAGCGTGTTCAAATGTATAGAGCCAGGAGTAACCATTACCTGTCTGCTGCTATAATCGATGGAGATCACGAGCCTGAAGTGGATCCCTACGACTTTGAGGACGGAGAGGTCAAGTTCACTTTTTCCAGCAAAAAGGATAAAGCCGGAGGAGAGCGCGAGCCAGGCAAGAAACATAAGGTACAAAAATTGGAGGAGTAAGAAACATTTCTCCGCTCATGGCTGAGTCATGTAATGTTGGAAGCTGTAACGAATTTACTCTCTCTGCCTCAGTACAAACTCAACAGGAAGAGGCTGGGTGCAATATATGGCATTGTAACAATTAWATTCTGTTCCATATGTTAACAGTATTTTTTCATAATAAACATAAGCTAAAAAGAATTGTTCCCAACAAACTACTGCTCATTTTTGCATTGACAGGACTTAAWTTTTTAACAACTGCTCTACAATAAACTGCATCTTCTACAACCAAGAGAACTCTCATGTTCACTGGTTGCGCTTAAACTGTCACTGATGTCTTAGACTTGATTGTTTAATGTTTGCCAAACTGTGTAGACGTTACTACACAATCTTAAAGTGTGGGAATTTAAGGGTGTATTCACACCAGGAAAGTCCTTTGGTCCGAACCAAAAGTGGACTTTATTTTTTTATGTTTGGTGCCGTTTGCATTGACATTTTGCTTTTTTTCCAACAGACTATAATTTATAAACAAAGACACGTGCATGAGGGCGGCACGGTGGCTCAGTTGGTAGAGCTGATGCTATTAGATCAGGGGTGTCAAACTCCAGTCCTCGAGGGCCGCTATCCTGCATGTTTTAGAGGTTTTCCAGCTCCAACAC
>NW_013952967.1:195018-195899 GCF_001266775.1 Austrofundulus limnaeus
ATTCCAAACTATTTTCTGTATTTCATTTTTTAAAGAAAAAAAATCAGAATTTTTAACTGTAAATTGCTCAAATATAAAATTTTCACATTGCTTTTATATTAGGTAAAATGTCCAAGTTACTTCCRATGGCAGAACCTTACAAAACATTCATGTATAAAACAACAACACACTTTGAAGGACAAGCGGATTCCAAAAAAGTTGGGACACTAAACAAATTGTGAATAAAAACTGAATGCAATGATGTGGAGGTGCCAACATCTAATATTTTATTCAGAATAGAACACAAATCACAGATCAAAAGTTTAAACTGAGAGAATGTATCATTTTAAGGAGAAAATATGTTGTTTCAAAWTTTCATGGCRTCAACAAATCCCAAAAAATTTGGGATAAGTAACAATAAGTGGCTTTAAAAAGAAATTGAGCATGTAACGAACARCTGGAAGACCAWTTAACACTAATTAGGTCAGTTGACAACATGTTTGGGAATAGAAAGAGCTTCTCAGGTGTCAGTGTCTCTCTGAAGCCAAGATTGCAAGAGGATCACCATTCCACCATTGTTGTTCAGAAAGATTGTGCAGCAATACCAGAATGGTGTTACCCAGAGTAAAATAGCAAAGACTTTTAAGTTATCATCATCAACCGTGCATAACCTCATCAAAAGATTCAGAATCTGGAACAATTGCTGTGCGTAAGGGTCAAGGCCGTAAAACTCTACTGCAGGGGTTCTTAACCTTTTTGACCTCGGGGCCCAATTTATTCAACATAAAGTGGCATGAGGCCCAGTCAGACAATATCAATGTTTGGATCAAAATGATAATTATTCGAAATCTTGGTTTAATTTGTATTGTATTTACATTATAACTAAATTAAATACACTTACA
>NW_013952967.1:197153-199413 GCF_001266775.1 Austrofundulus limnaeus
GACCTGCAGTGTGAACATAGCCTAAGTTTCTTCTTCTACATACAGTATAACAAAGTTGTTAAACATCTGAGTGGCGCACTACCGCTACCACTGGTAAGAAAGTGTATTGCACCTTATTCAAAATCAATGCGCCACTGCCCCCTGCGGCCCAAAGTTAAAAACTGTTGTTCTTTTGAGGCCCTCAAGGTAGCGCTGTGGACCGCAGCCCATAGGTTAAGAATCTCTACTCGTGATCTTCTCTTAAACGTCACTGCACCTCAAACAGGAATGCCACTGTCAAGGAAATAACAGAATGGGCTCAGGAATACTTCCAGAAAGCATTGTCAGTGAACACARTCCACCGTGCCATCTGKCATTGCCAGCTGAAACTCTATAGTACAAAGAGGAAGCAAAGCAAGTTCCACAAGCTCAGACATTTGCACTGGGCCAGGGGTCTTTTAAAATGGAGTGTGGCAAAATGGAAGACTGTTCTGTGGTGAGATGAGTCACGATTTGAAGTTCTTTATGGAACACTGGGATGCAGGGGCGCCTGCAGGATTTTATTGGAGGGTACACACAAACCCATCTACCTGACCCACACAAATAGAGACCACATGGGTGCAATGCGCGTGGCACACAAAAACATCAACTTKGCAYCGCGCCAGGTCCTGACCGCAGCCACAGGAGTGYGATGCACATCTGTCTCACAGGCCCAAAGCGTGCGGACACATTAATCCTGCTTTTGACTTGTCACATTATAAAATGTCAAAGAAAGAAAAATAAAAAATCGACAAATGTTAGCTATTTAGTGGCTGCAATTTGCTACATTACCACCTTATTTCTGTCTGCATTCTTAGGGAGAGGGAGAGGGAGAGAAGGGGTGGGGGCTGAAACCCCCAGAGAGAGAGAAAGACAGAGATGCAGCATCAGATCGGTCACAATGTGCTGCAGCCCCTGCATTAAAACTATTAAATTAAATAAAAATAGGACAAGAATTTATGCAGACTGTAGTGGAGACTGTCACAATGCAGCAAAACAGACACTGAWAAGAGGGTGAGGTCAGTGAAAGGTGATATTTAGAGTTTTGTTTTGTTGGGGTTTTTTTTGAAGGGGAACAAGAAGTGGAGTGACAAGAAACCCTCAACTCAGAACACATTTTGCTCAAACTGAAAAATGTTGATGGTCTGACTGAAACCAGGTGTTTAAAGTTACCTGTGGCTGAGAGCTGCTGGGCTTCTGTGGGAGAGGTGTAGCTGCGGAGGTGAAGGCACAGAAAAGCTTTGTCCGCTGGAGGAGAGATTTCCTGGCTCAGGTGCTGTCACGAGGCAAAGCGACGGCACTTTATTTCTACTCTTTCGTAAACATTTCCACAAGATTTAACTGTTTCAAAGTCCGCTAACCCATGTTTAGTTAGCTTCACCGCACAGTCAAAGCGCCAGGGCAGCTGCAAAATAAACAAAATAAACTAACCAATTAGGCCTACTTTAGTTTCGGACGCATGCGCCCACCCAAAGAGACGCACACAGATGAATGTACAGGAAGTTCTGACAAAAGACAATGTCTTATTTTATTTTGTCCACAGTTTTTGTAATAATAAAGAGTGAAAAATCTTTTAAAAGTCGAATGCTTTATAAAACTATTTTTTAACTCAAAGGAAAATCTCAAGGGATGCACAGTGCGTACAGCCGTACACCTGCAGACGCCACTGCTGGGAAGCCACGCCGTCCGGACCAAAGAGGACAAGGATAACCCAAGTTATCAACGCTCCGTTCAGAAGCCTGCATCACTGATGGTCTGGGGTTGCATGAGAGCTTGTGGCATGGGCAGCTTGCATATCTGGAAAGGCACCATTAATGTAGAGAACTATGTTCAGGTTCTAGAACAACATATGCTCCCATCTAGATGTCACCTCTTTCAGGGAAGATCCGGCATTTTTCAACAAGATGATGCCAGGCCACATTCTGCAGCAATCACAACATCATGGCTATGTAGGAGAAGGATCCGGATACTGAAATGTGCAGCCTGCAGTCCAGGAGTCGGATTTATAAAACTGGCGTACGCACAATTTGAGCCCAGAAACTTGCGTACGCCACTTTTTACGCTAAGGTTGTGATTTATAAAATCCAAACTTGACGTGAAAATGTGCGGTGCCTCACGCCAGCTTTGACCCATGCGTACGCTCATTTTTGAGACGTGAAACTGCGACACAGATGGTGAAGTGAGGAATTAGAGCCACACTGTGTAATGATCACTGTCAGATATTTAATTTACCTTCAGAATC
>NW_013952967.1:199843-202483 GCF_001266775.1 Austrofundulus limnaeus
GATTACTCTCAAGCAAAATGAGGGAAAATCTGTGTAGATTACAGACATTCTGTTCACGTGAGCAGCTGTCAGTCAGCACCTGTCAAACTCCAGGCGCACGACGCAGCGTGAGTCTGAACCAATCACTTTTGTTGGCATTGATCAGCTGACTGATTTAAATACATCTTAACATTCATGAGGTACTTTACATTGACTGTTTATGGTTGAGTGTGGGCGTGTAGAGGGTAGAACCTGAGGCGGGACCTCGTGCACAAACTCTGGCGTGCGGCTGTGATTTTATAAATGAAAGATGCGCAGAAACGTGCGTACGCATGATTTTATAAATCTGAATTTTTTTTGGCGTACGCCATTTCCGCCTTTTGGCCGTACGTTCACTTTTAGTATGGTTTCCACGCAATCCTTTATAAATGAGACCCCAGATCTGTCACCTATAGAGAACATTTGGTGCATCATAAAAAGGAAGGTGCGACAAAGAAGGCCCAAGATGAATGAACAGTTAGAGGCCTGTATTAGACATGAATGGGAGAGCATTCCTATTTCTAAACTTGAAAAAGTGGTCTCCTCTGTCCCCAAACGTCTGTTGAGTGTTGTTAGAAGAAGGGGGGATGCCACACAGTGGTAAAAAATGGTCTTGTCCCAACTATTTTGGGATTTGTTGACGCCATGAAATTTTGAAACAACATATTTTTCCCTTAAAATGATACATTCTCTCAGTTTAAACTTTTGATCTGTGATTTGTGTTCTATTCTGAATAAAATATTAGATGTTGGCACCTCCACATCATTGCTTTCAGATTTTATTCACAATTTTAGTGTCCCAACTCTTTTGGAATCCGGTTTGTACTGTGTAAACCTCTCTAAGATTAGATAGATGCTTTATCAGTGGAGATGACTTACCACCAATATATACTGCAAGCACTGGAAAATTACAGTATTTTTAAATTAAAACTGTGGAAGAACCATTTAAATAAATCAAGTGTTTATTAAAATATCAATTTTTATTTTAGCTGTAATTTTTTTCCTGGAGAAAACAGAAGTTTGACCATCTTTTATTCTGTTCTCATCAATACTGGCTTTATTTAATCTTTGATTTGACAAGCTGCCAATTGTTTATTGTTCCTGCTTGACCTGACCGCACAGAACTACTTGGTGCTTTAATACCATTTGTCAACAGATTGCTTTTATTTTAGACTCTTTACCTGTCTTTTATTACTTACACAGCAACTGTTATTATTTTTACCCATATTGAAATATGAACGGGTAAATTCAGTTTGAAAAGGGGACAGGAGTGTTTATTTTTTTTAACATCTAGTAGCAGACAAGATAGAAACTAGGCCAACAGCATCATCAGCAACACTGCACTAAAAATAACAACGTAACCACTCTCTACACACATCCTCTTTGACTCGCCAAGTCTCAACTGAACAGGAAGCCATTCCTGAATCACTATTGTTATTTTTGCCCAAAGGATCAGTGGATCGTTAGCATGTTCAGCTTTCTTTAAGTTATGCTTCCTTTTGATCATTCCTTTTCCTCCTCTCGACTGCGTTGCTGCTGGCTCCTAAAACTCCTGCTTCTTCATCCCAGCCTGCACGTTGGCAGCAAGGATTCAGAAAGATGCAAACCTGGCTCAGTGGACAATAAAAAAAAGCACATTCAAATATTTTCCTTCTCCTCAGTCTGGTGAATACCACCGCACACCCTCGATCTGTGTCTCAGTGTAAGGTTGAAGGCAGCTGTCAGTGGAGTGAGGAGTCCCCAAAGAACAGTCTGTGCAGTGGAGCTCTTCTACCGCCTGTCTGTCTTGTGGTGTGTGTGTGTGCGCGTGTTTGTGTGTGAGTGTGTGTGCATCCTTCACATACCTGTGGGTGTCTGTGCAAACTCATGGATGTTCTGTCCTTCCAGATTTTTAACTGAACTTGTAATTCCATAAGTGTTGTAACTCATCTCCCTTAAAGAAAAAATGACTGTTGCACACGTTTGCCTTACCGCCCTGTAAACCCTGGAGTATAAGAAGAGTGCCTGCTCTGATGAATGAATGCACTGTATCCAAACAAGTGGAAAATGAAGTCATTATTTTCAGCCACTTTATTCTCTTAAGTTGACTCAGAGCTCAGCATTCATCTCATTGTCACAGCTTATCAGGAATTAAACACCTTTATAGGCATTATTTAGTAACATCAATCTAATATTGAGCAGTCATTTAAAATGAAGACAGCACTGCTGGCCAGGTGATGTACTTTAATAGACCCATGATCGTAGCGTTGACGTGGTGTTCTTATTAAGTAGAGGGTACAAGCACGAAAACAGCTTTTACATAACTCTAAGCGTGAAATATGCAAGACCAGAAAAATTCAAACAAGCTTTTTTGACAGAGACCACACAGGCTTATCCAAGGTTAGGATATTGATAAGAGGTTAAGGCATTATTGCTACCTATAGATTGTGGCCTTGGCGTGGATGTTGGGCCTTTTAAGGAAGACAAATTAAAGCTTGCACTGGTCAGAGAATAGCCCGGGAGCATAATGAAATCAATGGCGAGGACATGACGGCCCTGTTCCTCAGCTCGTTCTGCTCAGCACACACACACACACACACACACACACACACACACACACACACACACACACACACACACACAC
>NW_013952967.1:202516-208688 GCF_001266775.1 Austrofundulus limnaeus
CACACACACACACACACACACACACACACACACACACACACACACACACACACACAGGGAGAAGGTCAGCTCTCCCAGATATTGATGTCTGGGCAGGAGGCTGAGCAGCCATTCCTTGGATCATGATTTCACTCTGCTTCATGCTGGAAATCTCATTTGCCACAGCAGAGAGTTGTTTCTCTCTTAACTTTTATTTATTTATTTTTGATTTGTTGCATTGATTGGGAAAAAGCAATGTGTTTAGTTGGCTGGTTACAATATTTACAGATGTGTTAACACTGCTGTTGTTGACTTTAGCATAGAATGCCTTCAGTTCTGTAATGTATTGAATTAATTTTTGTAATTTCTCAGTCACATTTTTGAGCTAAAAGGATTGTTCATGGTTCAACATATTAGTAAAACAGAATTTGCTCAGCCAAAGCATAATCATCGCATAATAATAATAAAAGATAAAGTTTGGACTGAAAATTGATAGAACTGTTTAATTTTTTTTTAATATTTTTTCAGTTTTAAGTGAATTGGTTCCTTATTTTAACTCTTATATCTTTTTCCTCAGGGGGAAGATGGTGGATCTGGTCCTTCAGATGGTAAGAATTAGTTCCCATTTCTTTTTAATATTTAGAAAACATTTCACGGGTCAGTACCCACACACATTGCTGCCAGCATTTCTTTCATTATCAAGCAAATGTTAGCTTTCAGAAATCCAGAGGAATTCTAATGGTGACAAGCTGACTTCTTTAAACTTTATAAATCAGGAACAATGAAATCTTCCCAAGGTCCTTCCATATAAAAGGCAACCAATCCCAGTAATTAAGCTGCTTATTCACAGTCTTCCTGTGAAATCCAAACCACTTGGGGAGGAAAGATCCTGTAGCTCATCTTCAGAAACACATCACTTGTTTGTTCATTTTCCATCATTGAAAGCTTGCAAATTCCTTTTGAGCTGTTTCCCTCGCTTTCTAAACAAAAACACAGTGCCATCTGAAGAGTTTTCTAGATACGGGGTGAGGGGTGGGAGTGTCTGCCAGGGTTTTGCAATAATACAACGCTGATGCATTTGAAGAGCCTCAGAAAAGCCAAACTCTATGAATTAGATGCCGACACAACATTTTCTATATYGCACAACATAAAATTTGCATTATTTCAGTTGTATAGATCACATATAAATGTATGCGTGTGCGCGTGTGCATGTGTGCGTGCGTGTGTGCGTGTGTGCGTGTGTGTGTGAAATATATTACTAGGGCTGGGTATTGTGGCCATTTCTCTAAATTGATTCATAAGGTTCTGAATCAATTATTCACAATTCTATTGGATTCAATTTGATTTGATCTGCTCCTAAAGAATGAAAATGGTTCAACTGTGTTGTAAAATACAAATTCACTTTATTATTTTCTCTTCACCATAAACAACAGGTTTTAAGGGCAAACTTGTAAATTGGACAGTTTAATCTTGGAAAAAACAGTCTCGAGTTTCAAAGGTTTAAATTAAAAAGGAATTGCAAGTAACAGTATTGTTGGGTGCATTCATTTTCAAGAATTTAAGAATTTTTTTGATGAATAAGAAGTGATGGGGATAAGGTTGCGGGAGAAGGGGTGGGCTAACATAAGTATACTTCTGCCGCATGAAAATTGTATATTTGTAATGTTTCTGTGACCTTCTGTTGTTACATTCAATTAAACTTATTAACACTAAAAAGAAATAATGATACAACTACAACATTTTATCACTGTGAATTTCATCAAGACGATTCTTAAATTTAAAAATAATATTGGTATTAAAACTAATTGATTTTATTAGAATGTTAACTTTCATACATTTATACATGCCAGGGAGAACAGTTTCAGTCAAATGTTTACATACCGTAGTTTTAGTTCGAGCACCTGAACGAGCCGCTCGAAACCTGCTTTGTTTTCTGCTACCATGTGCATATCTTTGCATACAAAAGTTCGCCAAATTTAAATGAAATCAATCCAAGATCGTTTAAATCATTTTTTAACCCTGCCCTATATATTACGTATATCGCTTATCAAATGTCACCCATCTGTACCACAGTGTTCCATTTAAGACATGGGTAAGACATGGGTATATATATATATATATATATATATATATATATATATATATATATATATATATATATACACTCACCGGCCACTTTATTAGGTACTCTAGTAACGGGTTGGACCCCCTTTTGCCTTCAGAACTGCCTTCAGAACTGCCTCAATTCTTCGTGGCATAGATTCAACAAGGTGCTGGAAGCATTCCTCWGAGATTTTGGTCCATATTGACATGATGGCATCACACAGTTGCCGCAGATTTGTCGGCTGCACATCCATGATGYGAATCTCCCGTTCCACCACATCCCAAAGATGCTCTATTGGATTGAGATCTGGTGACTGTGGAGGCCATTTGAGTACAGTGAACTCATTGTCATGTTCAAGAAACCAGTCTGAGATGATTCCAGCTTTATGACATGGCGCATAATCCTGCTGAAAGTAGCCATCAGATGTTGGGTACATTGTGGTCATAAAGGGATGGACATGGTCAGCAACAATACTCAGGTAGGCTGTGGCGTTGCAACGATGCTCAATTGGTACCAAGGGGCCCAAAGAGTGCCAAGAAAAGATTCCCCACACCATGACACCACCACCACCAGCCTGAACCGTTGATACAAGGCAGGATGGATCCATGCTTTCATGTTGTTGACACCAAATTCTGACCCTACCATCCGAATGTCGCAGCAGAAATCAAGACTCATCAGATCAGGCAACGTTTTTCCAATCTTCTCTTGTCCAATTTCGATGAGCTTGTGCAAATTGTAGCCTCAGTTTCCTGTTCTTAGCTGAAAGGAGTGGCACCCRGTGTGGTCTTCTGCTGCTGAAGCTCATCTGCCTCAAAGTTCGACGTACTGTGCGTTCAGAGATGCTCTTCTGCCTACCTCAGTTGTAACGGGTGGTTATTTGAGCCACTGTTGCCTTTCTATCAGCTCGAACCAGTCTGCCCATTCTCCTCTGACCTCTGGCATCAACAAGGCATTTCCGCCCACAGRACTGCCGCTCACTGGATGTTTTTTCTTTTTCGGACCATTCTCTGTAAACCCTAGAGATGGTTGTTGGTGAAAATCCCAGTAGATCAGCAGTTTCTGAAATACTCAGACCAGCCCTTCTGGCACCAACAACCATGCCACGTTCAAAGGCACTCAAATCACCTTTCTTCCCCATACTGATGCTCGGTTTGAACTGCAGGAGATTGTCTTGACCATGTCTACATGCCTAAATGCACTGAGTTGCCGCCATGTGATTGGCTGATTAGAAATTAAGTGTTAACGAGCAGTTGGACAGGTGTACCTAATAAAGTGGCCGGTGAGTGTATATATATATATATATATACTGTATATGCATATTTCAATTGTAGTTTTTATAAGTTTTTGTTGTTTACCTATGTTGATCTTTTCTTTTGTCCTAAAGTGTAAAATTAATAAGAACTTTTAAAATTCACTAAATATTTTTAGTTTTATAATGTCACCCCCAACAACCAGAAAAGCCATCCTTTACCAAACTCTAAGTGGCCCCCAGGCCACCAGTTGTTAATCCCATTTGCAGCAAGTTTCGCTGCTCTGGACATAGGATTGAAGTCTGTATCTCTTCTGAAACTTATGTGCGCATCGTTGCGTTTGTGCATGTGTAGAATCTCAGCATGCAGCTGCAAACAACCGCATGGCCTCCACCAGCCTGATGCACGAGACGGACCTGGTGGTTTCCATCAACGACCTGGAACACCTTTTCAACTCAGACGAAGATGATCTGACGGTGAGTGGAGACCTTGAAGCACGCCGCAGTGGGTGTCTCGTTACAGTGTAGTCTGGCAAGTGTGTGTTTGTGTGTGCGAGTGTGTGTCGCCTTCCACTGTGTATCTGAGCAGTGTCTGCGCTCTGCCTTTCATCAGCTGACAACACTCACTTTCCACTGCTATTAATCTAAAATGATGTCATGTGTGATACTCGCTGCTCCTACAGGTTGGAAACATGGATTGTGAGTAAATTTAGAGGCATAATAACTGATTCCTGTAGAATGCTTAAGTAATAAACTTTCACTTTTTTGTCCACAGATCGGTCCCAGACGACCAGTCAACGGAACAGATGAGAATTCTAGCTACAAGGAACAAAAGCCATCCATTTTGGACCCTGTGTCTTGCATTGGTATGACTGTTCAACTCTTTATGTGTCTCGCTATTGCTTTATTGTCTGAAACGGTCGTACCACATCTTCACCACAACATACAGAAGTGTTGATCTAGATTCAAACATGGTAATCGTGCACCAAGATTTACTGGACAACACCTCCAACACACAATTTGAATTTAGTAAATTAGCATCATATCTTTTAAGTAAAAAATATTTTATTTTACTATTCAAACACAGTTGATGCTTAGTCTTAATTAATGGATTTATTTAACAAGGACAGTGTACACTGTTGAACATTAAATCTATGTAAATGTTCATGATTAACCAAAAGACTTTTGAAATCTGTTGTCCTAGAAAAGGTGTTACAAGTCACAAACAAAATACACAATTTCAGCAGTACAAGATCTACACTCTGCTTTGCCACCTAATGGTGAAGAATATTCAGGTTACATTGTTCTTTCATAATTTGCTTTGTTACATTACTCAGTAAATATTTTTGTTTCGAAAATACACACAGTCCAAAAAATGTTGTTAATAGCTGGAAAAAATTGCAATTAAAAAAACTGAAGTGTCGAAACGCATCATGTCAACAACGTCAGCCAAATGCAAGTGCCATTGTCATCGATTAATTGTCAAATTAATCGTTGGCTAAATGCCACAATTAATTGTGATAAATTTTTATGTCAATATTGCTCAACACTAAGTGATGCACACCAGTTGGATAAGATAGAAATGCCTACATTTGGATATAGACATTGGAAAGTTTATGGAAAGTTTGTAAAAACAAAGAGTTTGTTTCTAAATTCCAACTTGTGACTTGTTTAAACTGTGAATTATATTACTATTGTGAAGAATTAACTCGGTAGTTTGGCCAAATGGAAAGAAATTTTGTTTCTTGTTATTGTTTATATTATATCAGTGTTTCCCCTACCATTATACAAGGGGGGTGGGGCCCCCGCCAACGAGACGGCCTGCTCCTCTAAGAATTTCACGGCATGTAGTCATTTTTATTTAAATAAGGCCAGATCAATTCGAGAGCTATTTTTTGCGTCCCTCCATGTCCAGCTCTCGCCAAACTTGGGGAAAAAGACGGTGCAGCGCGAGGCTGAGCGCTGTGTGTGGTCCTTAGAAAGATAGGACGATGTGTGTGTGTGATTAGATGTGCAACTCTGCTTTTAATCACGTTGCACCGATGTGACAGCTTTCCAAGCTACTTTTTCTTTCTTTAAAAGAAAATGCGACAGGTGAAGCACATCATGGTTACCTTATCAATAATTAAGCCTACTGCCTTTTTTTTTTCTTTCTCTGCGGGTGGGGGGTCAACTTCACTCAGCTGCAGGTGAACACCTCTCGGGAACGCACGTGTTTCCTGGACTATTTTCCACCAAGGATTACGTCGTATTTTATATTTATTATATTTCTAAAAGCACTTCGCAGCATTTCCCCTGTGTGTTCACGTAACGAGTGCAACAAAACCGCGACCGATCATCTGTTTTTAAAGCGAGGTGCAGTGACAGCAGCTGAACCTGTCCACCTGCAGTGCAGCTCCGACCAGCCCGGCCCGGRACTTAAAKTTCATACATGTCAACCCCTTCAGACATTTAACGTGTAATGAGCGTCAAAAATTTGTAATTTGCGCAAAAAATCAGTATTAATCACACGACGCGGGTGGGGTGGAGGTGCGCTGACCGCAGCTGCGCGGGGTGGGGAGGAGGAGGGAGGGTCTCTTAAAGACGCGTCTACGTTTGACTTTATTTTTTTCTAAAATCACAGAGTTCTCTGAGTCAGCTTCAGATGTTTGTAGTTAATCATAATACCTTCTAAATTTAACCAGGTGTTTCATTGCCTTTAAATTACACAATAATTTTACTGGAGAAACTTGTCAGTTTGGTTAAAAAACAGTAAAAGTAAATTGTGTTTTTCTGTGCAGAGAACTTCCTCTGATATAATTTATTTTAAATAAATATATTTAAGCTCCTCAGTTGAAAAC
>NW_013952967.1:213085-220414 GCF_001266775.1 Austrofundulus limnaeus
TTGGAGAAACTCTGCAAAGTTACAGTTCTTCTAGTTCTAATGATTATTAGAAAAAACGTGATTTGAGGTTTTTACTGATAATATTTTATTCAAAACATGTTACAGAAGTCATAAGAAGCAGGTTTATTTTGAACAATCATTACAAACGTGTTCATTCCTACAAAACTGTCAAATATATTTACAAACACTTAACTGATTCAGATTAACATAAAATAAATCATGTTTTATAATTAAATATCTGTTTCCTGCTATTAAGAAAAATCCTCCTCCTGTCCTCCTCATTCCTAATCAGGGTGGGGCTGGAACCTGTCCTCGCTGCCTTTGGGTGAAGACAGGGGACACCTGGACAGGTCTCCAGTCTCCATCAGGGACACGAAAGAGACAATCAACCTAAAGTCACACAAGAAGAGTTCCAGGAGGTTTCAGACTGAGAACTCTGGACTCAGATCATCTGCTGCACAGAGTTCTAATCATTTATGATCAATAAGAATTTTATTGATAATTATCATGAGTCCTTAACTAGGATGTAGTTAGGCAATTAAATGTTAATGTATGTGTAAATGTATTACCATAATTGCAGGTGAGTCGCGTAAATTTATGTTTTTTTAAAACAAGTGCCCCCCGCCCCCCTCAGACTAATTTCCTAGGGAAACACTGTATATTTGTCCGTTTTTGTTTGTTTTTCGTACTGAAAGTTAAAATGCAGTATTCCTGAGTGAGCCACATGTATTGGTGCATGTTTTTTTTTGGTCTTTCCAAAGCTGTGGGAGACACATAATGGGAGAATAATTGACAAATAGAAAAGAAGGTCATACAGAGTTTATGGATCTTTAATTTGGTTGTCTTTACGTAGTGGTACACTGTTATAATGTCTTTGTGTACATAATTATTATTAGACAGTGTTATGTAATCATCAGTTATTTCCTGTTTACTGCACAAGTGATTTTATTTGTTGTAGCAGTCAACTCTGGATTTTAGGTTACTGTACCAATGAGTGTCAGAAGGATCTGTCTTAGTTTGGTTATCAGTTTTACATCGAATTGAAAAAGTTTGTTGTTGAACTGACATGACATGACAACTGAAAGGTATTTTCCACAATTTTCCGAATTTTCTTTCTAAAGCCACAATACATGTTAGTGTTCTTGTTCCTTTCCACTGCTGGACTTGCAGATCATTTTGTTCCATTTCCTCTGGCATCAATCTGCTGCCACAACATATAATGGTACTGTCTCATTGGATGTCACAGTCTCATAAGGTTTCTTAATAGTTGGTTGAGAGATGTTGAAAGACCTCAGCTGCTTCATAAAATAGACCCTTCTTGTAAAGTGTATTGGTGTTTTTGGTCCAGGACAGTATATGGTTGGTGCTTTTAGTCATTGATCAGATCACTGGTGTTATGAACGGAAATAGGAAACAGACGTGTACAAAGGCAGAATTAAATTTCTGACCTGTTTGAATTATTTGAAAGAATTATAGGAACTATTCTGTACTCATTGTGTCAGTAACAAACCTTGTTACTCATCAGGTTTGAGATCATGTGCAGTAATCTGGATTTAAAGACCATGTCATTGTATGTTTTGCTGGCAAAGTAATTAGCAATGTCCTGAAGTGTTAGAAATGTGTCAGTTTTGCCTAATAGTGTCTTTATACATTGTCTAATTGCATGGTTTATTATTTCTTGCACATTTGCCACCCCACTGGGAAATTTGTCATACTAGTGTAGATAAAAGCACATTCATCCAAGGAGCTTCTGCTTTTATCTGCCTTTCAATTTATGAACAGGAAAACCAAGCACTTAGATGTAGTCTGTAAATAAATATATAAAGGCGTTTAAAAAAGAGAAATCTTTGAGAAATTACCAAGATAAGTGCGACAAACAATGTAAATGTTCCTTGAGCTGGTGGGTGAGGCRCYTGTCAGACTTGTGTTTTCATTAGCYTGTAATAGCAGCATGCTTTGTCATGTTTTCCTGCAAAAATAGTGACAAACTGCAGGAAAATGCATAGGGTAACATTTTTCACCAATTTATTAAATTGTTTGTGTCTTGGATGTTTTTATTTTGGATGACTGAAACTGTGGAAATGTAAATATTGTTTGTATTTGTTGGCAGTAAATGATGATATTTTGATAATGACTGCGGTGCTACGTTTCTTCAAACGCCTCTCAACGAAAATCTGACACAAACTGATAGCCTCTTGTTGCTTTGCTTCCTCCAGGTTCAGACTGGCCCCATATGTTTCCCACGCCTCCCTCCTTGGAGCAGCACACCATGGGCTACTCACCAATGAATATGTGCAGCAAGGAGTACTGCAGCATGGAGCACAACCTGGGCATGACCACTCTGGACGGCATCTCAACWCTGGGAGGCGACTTCAAGATCGAAGTAGAAGAGAGCTTCTGTAGCCCCAAACCGTCTGAGATCAAGGTGGGTCCGGACTCGGTATATCCCGTTGGTGTTCATGTCAAAGCAGCTGAGACCACTGATATTAATGTGGTGTCTAATTGAAAAACAGGGTCAATTTAATGCCAGAGTCAGTTCCTGACAGATGAAGTTATTTTGAAACAGTCAAATAACGAAAGGTCAAATACTGCCTTATAGAGCAAGAATCTAGAGTTCAACGTTCATCACAATAAACTCCTTTGATTAAGTTCTCACAATGAAGACTGATAAAATGAACACTCTGCTGAAGAGGGATGTAACARTTAATCCAAAATCTATTCATAATCGATTATAACTGCTTCAAATGTGAATAAATTCATAAAAATGAAAGAATCTATTTTGTTATTGTAGAATTCAGTTTGATACTTGATAACTTCAGGTAACAAGGATTTGTGATGACAATTTTATTTATTTTGAAATTACTGACTATTCAGTTGTAAGACGACAGTTACAATTTGATACAAGGGTGAAGGGGTTTTGGGTATATTCTAAAATGGATAATTTGTGAATATATTTAAATACACAAATTATCTTACCTCGAGGCACCACTCTCTTAATTTGGTCCAGGATTGACCCAGGAAAGAGATGAAAAACTTTAACTTTATTGTAATCAGTCTCACAATAAATGTACCCAAAATGATTTGATGAGTTCTTGTCTTATCAGAACCAATAATACTTTCATCAAGACACAAAAAATGAGATTAGCTTATGTTGGCACGTTCTCCACGGGCCATTTATTTACAGATTAAATGCATTTACAACTATGGTGAGTAAGAAGTGATGACATGTTGAACCAGGTAAGAACTGAAAGAGTTTGCAATCACGAGTGAATAAACAAACAAACAAACAAATAAACAAACAACAAATAAACGTAACATAAACACTGAGAGGTGAGTTTGAGGTTTGGAATGAGGTGAGTTGCTTTTAGCTGAGGATTTAACTAAGGAGGTCCTAGTTAAATTAGGTAGAAAAATCGTTTAGTTTACCAAATCTCATTCAAAGATAAGAATCAAATTAGTCTGAGCACCTGTGTGTCACCAGGACAAATGTTCACTTTTACCCTTTTGTTCTGCCGTGTGGGTACCAGGAGGGAAGTCAGCGGTGGAAGGTCATCTCTGGGGTCGTTTCCCCAGGTAGGCTCTCCATGCAAGCTGGATGTCAGGTGGTCTGCCTGATAAACTCGACTGGTCCCTTGGTCAGAGAAGGGGGTCACTCCCTAGTGACACGTGGTCCGGTCCTCCCAGGCGGCTGCAAGACTTCTTAATTTGATTTCCACTTTGTAGAGAAAACGAACTAAAACGACGCATGAATTACTGTTAGCTTATTTAACTTCTATAAAATCAAACTCAGGTATTGAGTCGATATGAAACGGTAGCTGTTCGACCAATCAGCGGGAGATGCAGAAYGACCTCATCCTGCCCAGCCCATGGGGAAGGGCTGGCAGGAAGGGCCTCTGCTGAGCTTCTGGAAAGCTGTTTCTGGCTTCTGATGTTGAAAAGATCTCTTTCTCTCATGTCGGTCTCGGGAGCTGCACTAACTTTTAAAACCTCTGTTATGGGCGGAGTCAAGGTTTTAAGTTGGCCAATAAAAATATTACACCTTATACAGGAAACGTTTTTTTAACAAATCAAATCTGTTTTGAAGGGAAAACTTTACTTCAGAACAAAGAAAAAGGGAGTGTTTTAGTTTAATTATCTTGCATCTAATTAAAGGGTGAGACATCTGCTTACCTCAGTAAAATAAGTGTCACATTTAATTAAAAATTCAAGTCCTAAGGTGAAGGATTAAATCATGGAATAAAACACACACTGTTTTAAAATCATGAAATAAAAGAAACATCTTCTTCAGGAAAACGTTTCAAACAATTACACAATTCACAGTTAAAAAGAGAACACAGTGGAGCTTCAATGGTTTTGTTCTTTCTGTAAAAGAAACAGGTAAATCACATTTCTTTGATTAAGATATATGAAAACAGACAGTTGTATAAAAACAATTCAATCTTGTTCTCTTTTTTTTTCACTTTTAATGAAGAATGTAGGTCCTTTGTCTCAGTCACTGAAAAGTCTGGTTAAAGGCATTATGACCCCCCTTTGAAGAGGAGCGAACAGGCAGTCCTTATCTATTAACATTAAGGCGTCAGGAAGTCTGGTGGGGGGTTGGTGTAAGAGATGCTAATTAGGGCCACAAAGAAGTTCCATGCAAATTTCTTAAAAAAATAGTCTGAAGTTAAAGTGGGATTTTGTTCCTTCCTTTGTGCAGTCAGAGGAACAAGTGAAATCTAATCAGAAATGATTAATTATATGCAGGAAAATGCTACAAGGAATAAAATGCTAATGTTAAAAGAAAATAAACATATTTGATTATATAATGACTACAATTAATTTGGTTGAAAAAAAAGAAAATCTTTAACCAGGAAGGTATTTTTATTTGTAAATCGATAATCTATTTGAATTAGGGCTTGAGTGAATYGTTACATCCCCACTGTTGAGTGCATAAATCTAAAAAGATATATACATTTGATTTTGTTTTTGTTGTTTCTTGATGTTTATTGYAGTTAAATGTTCAATCTGTTATGAATTTGTTTTAGGAGATACAATCAGTTCAGTTGCAAAGATTTTATTTTATATATTTGATTGTTTTTTGAAAAGCCTATAATTTTTTTAATCAACCTATAATTCTTTCAAATAATGCAAACAGGTCAGAAATTTAACTCTGCCTTTGAGATTCAGTGTAATCAGAAGTATCCGGTTTCTTTATTCTATTTAAGTTAAAAATAACATTTCATTATACAGTGAACTCTTTCAAAAATTGTCCTTATTTTTGTGTTTATTCTCCAGGATTACTCTTTTGTGTACAAGACAGAGCTGTGTCAGGCATTTGTAGGTTGCTCCATGTTCGCCCCTCTGAAGACGTTGCCCAGCCAGTCTCTCCCACCTGTTAAAGTACCAGAGGACTGTGTGTACCGGCCCAGCTGGACCATGGGCAGGGAGATGCCCGTAATGAACTTCCTCAACAAAGACAGGTATGCAGCTGGAATCCCATTATCTTCTAGGGTAAAAGACTCTCGGCTTATTATTTTGTTTTTGTTTTCTCTGCCCTGCCTGATGGTTTTGTGTTTTAATTTTTATTTTTTTTTACTGCCTATACACACCAAATGTTCTTTTCCAGGACTCCACATTAGCAGGCAGCTTGATTACCCATGCATGACTGCCTGAGGCAAAGCAGAGAAATGCGTTTAAAATACCTTCTTGGTTGAAAATGAGGATTATCACTCAGCAGCTCCATACCACCTTGCTTCTCATAGCAGATTGGTGTCTTTAACATACCTGCTACTGCTCCTCTTGAACGGTTTCTGCTGCTTAGAATTTATTTTTAATCTGTTCAAATGCTTAAGCTGTTTATTAGAATATTCTGCTAATATTACTTCTCTTTTCATTAATTTGGAATAATGGTAGAATTTTTTGATGAAATTTATGAAACCACACAACACCAGAACTCTGGAATCTGAGTGAGGTTTTATTGTTGCTGAAGCAGACAAGAAACCCACACTGGCTGAAAAAACAGGAAGTTCATCTATTTATACAGTTTACTTCAGTGCCTTCGCTCGCCCCCTGCTGACCTACGGCTGAGTCACAGGCATTCAGACAAAATTGTCAGCTATTGTCGTTCAAACATTTAATTATGTGTTGTAAAAGATGTTTCGGACATACCCATTTCAATCAAAACATAATAGATTAAACACTGTCAACATCACAAAAAGGAGAACTTAAGAATATAGTGTTGTGCTTTTAACATCAGTACTAATCTCTTCTAACTCTAAATTTCTTCACAATTGCATCCAGAAATTTCTGCAGCTCTGTGCTGATACCTATGCACCGTTTTTAAGAGTCATTTTAGACCATGACTCTTCAGCCATACAGGAGCACAATAGGAAATATGTAAAGAAAAAGGCAAAAAACAAACTTTTTTTGTAACTCTTTGTGTGAATGCTTATCAAGCTTTCACACTATTGAGATTATCCATTTTTAAAGGGTTTTAGAAACGTATCTTGTTCCACAATTTTTGTGCTATTTCAACAATTAATATATCAAAATGTTCAGCTCCTTTTGTACACTTCAGCTGTCTTGTGGTACTTCACAGCATGTTCTACTTTTTGAAATATTTAGCTTTTTAGCATTTTTCTTTTCAAAAGAAATGGAGCTGTCATCAACATCCTTTCAACACTTTAAAATATTTATAAATCTGTTTTGCATTTTTCACCRTTTTTCTGGTTGTGCTTTTTTACTTGTTTGCTCTAATTTCAGCTTAATTCAGCTTTTATTTTTTTGCTCATTTTAGCTGTTTTCAKCTTTTTTCAACTTTTCAGCTTGACTTCAGCTTCTTTAGCAGCTTTTAGCAAACATCTTTCAGCAACATTGCATTTTGCAGGAAATGCAAATTCTGTAGTTTAGGATTTTTTCTTATCACAACATAACAAACAGAAAAAGAAATAAAACAGAACAAGTGTACAGTATAGTTTTACAATAACAAAATGACAAAGTAATAAAGTTGTTCCGATTCTTTACACTTGTATGTAAATCATTTTGTCAGGTGCTTATTGTAAATGTGTTCTTTGATTTGTAAATAAAGCATATGTCAGTCTCTCTGTTAAAAAATAAGCAATGTTCTTTACCCTTTACCTGTTCAGATCTAACACCAGTTAATAATAATGACGTGAATGTTTGAGTGAGCCAAACAAAACCATCCGGACACAGCTGTGAACTGATCAGCYTTTTTTTTWATCTGCCTCTGACAGGCATCAGCTAAACCGTGAGCCGACCCCGGAAACACAAGTCATTTTTATCATTTGTCTTCAGCATCTGGCCCGCCCACTACATTCCTACAGCTGG
>NW_013952967.1:221089-222442 GCF_001266775.1 Austrofundulus limnaeus
GGTGTGTGGGGTGGGGGGTGGGGAGGTGTGCTCCGTGGTGAGGAAGCACGGCTTAAAGACACGTCCCAGGTGCGTTTCTGGTACCAAAAGGCGTTTCTAGTCCCCCACCTGTCAGTTTGCTCCTCAGCATGGCTGCCTAAAAACGCTGCAGGATTTCTCAAACATGCATGAATGAGTCAAAGCAAGGCTTTGGGCATGGTTTTTATGAGAGTATAACATGATAACATGATATAAAACTCAAAAWGTTTGATTTTACWTGATATTGCCCCTTTAACCACTCCGCTCCACAGCCGCCCAACTCTAAACTRTCATTAATTTTCACACCAGTATTAAATTAACTGACTTCTTTTTTTTCTCCTGAGCAGAAGGAAACGACTGATACTTGTCTGTTTGACCACAACACCACTCTGTCSAGTAAACATATTTTTCCCAGAAAGAAATATTTTGACTTCTGACAGAGACCTGGGTATCTAGTGTTGTGACTAGCACTCACTGCTGAGTGCAAACTGATAAAAGCCAGTTTGAGTTGGATTTTGCTGGAGCTGGAAGCTCCAGGACCTGAGATGACCAAACAACCCTCTGAGGGAAAAATTAAAAATTTAATTACTGCAATAAGAAGTTTTGCCGACCCGGCAGGGTCTAATAAGGCTGTTTTAAGATGGAAAGCCAAGCCGTCACAGGGAGTCTGCGTGAATAAAAGGGTGAATAAATACTGGTCAGTAACTGACCKGGTGCCCCAAMTTGGTAAGAGTGTAGTGCAAGATAGAAACAGTTTATCWCTTTTTCTGTTTCTCTCCTAACAACCCACTACATGGGAGAGAGGCTTTTTCTGGGACTTACTTATGAGTGTATGCCAGGAGTTGTTCTTCTCATGCAGTGAGGGACATAATGTGCTCCCCTCCCTCCCTCTCACTAAAGCGCTCAGTACAGTCAACTGGCATGTCCAACAAACAATGTGCAATCATTGCTTTCATAGCTCCTGAGATGCACTGCACTGAGCTCCTGGGAAAACCCTCCCTCTGTGGTACTCGTCACAGCATGCGGGTTCTTCCCACTGGAAGTCTACACTCTGGAAAAAAAAACCTCTTACACCCGACATTATTTGTCCWCAAATTTGTCCYGGTTAAAGCTCCATGGTTTTTGGCGAAGACATTGCTTCGAGCRCAATGTCTGTTTCAATCCATGAGTTTTTGACCATTTGACTATCTTACAGTATAAATGTCTCCTTTCGTGTAGAACAGTCGGATTCTAGAAGCGAGTTGAAGCAGCAAGCRGTGTCTGAGTTTTTTCAGCATAAACAAACATTCCTGTACTTCTGTCAAATCATGCAGTAATTTCTCGTGTGTGTGTGTG
>NW_013952967.1:222812-224826 GCF_001266775.1 Austrofundulus limnaeus
GGCCTTTTCAAGGCCTTTTCGTGAACCTTTATGGCCAGTGGAGGTGACATTAATCTAAAAAATATATTGTGATTTTTATTATTTATTAATATTTTTACACTTCAAGACTGCAGAAAAAAAACATTCATGCACAAGAACAGAATTTCATAAAAACTAGTGCAGCTGAACTAGTCAGATAGTTTTTTCCTAATTCTTATTATATAGTCCTAAAGGTGTTTAAAGATAACCCTGATGGATTTGAGAGAAAGATTATAGAAAGAAGTTGGATTATTTAGAAAACAGGCTATCATAAGCTAACACACTTTAATTTTTGTATAAGTATTTTTGTATTAGTAGTATTGATTACATATTTGCATAAAATTTATTAGTGTTGTGAGTATAAAAACTAAAAAAAATGTTGTGTTTGGTCACATTTTCAAAGAGCCACTGCAGAGGGACCAAAGAGCCACATATGGCCCCAGAGCTGCAGGTTGCAGACCCCTTCCTTAGAGGGACACTTGTTGAGATGCTTATTGAAAGTCTGGTTGTGTTTCTGCTATTTATTTCTACCTTCTCTGAGTTTTTGTTCARTTCTGTTTAAAGATTTAAACAACTAAAACCTACTCTGTTCACTCTGAAGTAAATGTTGTGTGCACTTAGTGGGACACCTGAAACCTGTTTTATCACAGATCTTAAATTAATTGAGTTCAAAGAAAACTCAACAAGCTGGGTTCACACAATGTCATGTAGAAAACATTTCAGGGATTAGAGATTTCTGGAACTGATACCTTTTCTACTTCGATCCGTCTTTCCTCAGTAATATCCCCAGTGAGGGCAGCRCTATGGACCAGGACTACAACCAAACCTACACACCTCAGACCCACACACCTTTCATGTCCAACAGTGCTCCACCCAGTAACAGCGGCATTGGCATCCTGCCCTCRCCTGCCACCCCACGCTTCTCAGCCCCCACCCCGCGCACACCTCGGACCCCACGCACACCTCGAGGCCCCTCAAGCGTCCAGGGCTCGTTAAAATATGAGAACTCTGATCTGTACTCGCCAGCGTCCACCCCCTCCACGTGTCGCCCTTTGAACTCTGTGGAGCCCGCCACTGTACCCTCCATCCCAGAAGCCCACAGCCTTTATGTCACCCTCATCCTGTCAGAGTCTGTCATGAACCTCTTCAAGGACTGCAACTTTGACAGCTGCTGCATCTGCGTGTGCAACATGAATATCAAAGGAGCCGATGTGGGTGTGTACCTGAGCGATCCGGTCAGCGAGGCCCAGGAGGCATGCAGCTGTGGCTTCAGCGCTGTGGTCAACCGACGTTATGGGAATAGCTCAGGGCTGTTCTTGGAGGACGAGCTGGACATCATTGGACGCGGTTCGGATGTCAGTAGGGAGGCAGAAAAGCGCTTCGAGGAGCTGCGGCTCTCCTCACTTGAAAAAACTGGAGTTGGGAGAGGAGACATTGTGCCGGATGAGCTGATTCTGCTGCTGCAGGATCAGTGCATGAATCCCTTTTCATCATTTTCAATCATGGAGAATGACACCGTGACGTGGGGGCCAAGCGGAGCCCCAGAAACCCCATGCCTAAGGGTGGAGGAGAGAGACTACTGCAGTGACTGCTACATGGCCCTGGAGCACGGCAGGCAGTTCATGGACAACATGTCAGGTGGCAAAGTGGACGAGGCGCTGGTGAAAAGCACCTGTCTGCACCCMTGGGCCAAACAAAATGGTGAGTCATCAACTAAAGTTTTGTGTTCAGTTGAAACACTGCAGACTTGTTAATTTTTAATTTTTTTATCGGATCAGCCAAACTGAAAAACAAGTGTGACTTGTAGTCTGCAAAATATGATATTTTTATTTGGTTGTTGACAGTTTATTACATCATTTGAGATAGGCCTGTCGTGATATTCATTAAATCAATTAATTGCACAATAAATTTTTTTTTGAGGTTGGTAAAAAAAATGAGGACGATAAGTTTAATTTTGCTGCTTGTTTGTTTACTTCGTCTCTCTCCCTCTCTGTGC
>NW_013952967.1:225405-228062 GCF_001266775.1 Austrofundulus limnaeus
CACGCACACGTTTGTTCTTCTATCCTCATGGGGACTTTGCGTTGACTTTCATTCATTTACCAGTATTTTCTATTATCATTTGACCCTAAACCTAAACTTTACATGGGATGTGAACTGGGCTTATGTCCCCATAAGAAACAGTGGGTCCTCACCAGGCTGTGTAGTTTGCTTCATCTCTAAAGAGATGCTGCTCTTTAATATTGTTTATTTACTGTCTTAGTTGTTGTTGTTCTTTGGGTTTTTTTTTATTCAAGTGCATTTTTGTTAGAGACTGAGAGTCCACTTTGTTAAACATTCTTTAAAAATTAAAGTTTATTGATTTATTACATTACGCTTTTATAATTATTAGTTGTAAAATGATCACCAGGCAATATTATCGCTTATCGCAATAATTTGTGAGACAATTAATCGCCCAGCAAAATTTGTTATCGTGACAGGCCTAATTTGAGATGAAGTTTCGGACAACACCGAGTCCCCAGCAAATAGCAAATATGTAGTGTCAAAATGGTAGGGTGTAACTTGGCTTAGAAACACCTGAAAGAGACAAAAACTTATTTTCTCCACCACAGTGATGGGTTGGTCATCCTGAGCAATAAGTTCAGTCATCTGTTCTGTGATCCTTTTAGTCTTATTTAGGGATGCACCGATATGAAAATTTCAGCTAATATCTATGTCAGATATTATTATTTCTGTTATGGCCAATAGCCGATATTTACCAATATTACACAAACACACAAATTATTTCTATACATATACTCACAAACACACTTGTCTTTTTCGATACCGTAAAAAAATGACGAAACCTCTGACATGGCTCTCTACTTCAGTAATTCCTGCCTGCGCAGCCTCACAATCATTCATAATCAAACAAATACCACTCAACCAGCCATTTCCCCTCCCAAAACAGAAACACGAAGCTAAAAAGTGGGAAATCGATATCAGACGTTAGTGTTGGCCCAGTTTTACTTATTGGACCGATACCAATATGCTAAACAATGATGCTAAAACCTTGGCCGATACCAATATTAATGCTGATGTATCATGCATCCCTAGTCTTGTTGTTTTTTTTCTTAGAAACTTAGCTTTATAACAGGATTTCATTAAAATGCCCTGTCACCCATGTTGTTCCATTACATCACAGAGTTTTATGGCAGTTGAATTATGGCCACCATACTGCTTTGTGGCTGATGGTGGTCAGAGGGTCCGGTGGCACCGATGCATGGCAGCTCCACCTCTGTCAGTGTGCCCCAGGGCAACTGTAGCTACAGTGTAGATTGCCATCATCAGTGTGTGAATGTGAGTGTGAATGGGTGAATGTCTGTAAGTGTAAAAACACTTTGGGGTCCGGAGGGACTTGATAAAGTGCTCTATAAGTTCAGTCCATTTACCGTAAAACCACARAATGTTGTTCAGCAACAGAGATCCAGAGCTTGGCTGTGGTCAGCTACTCTCATTCTGATTTTTGGAAAATGACCCCTCATCCCAGCAGGTGTGCAGGATGAGGGGCATTATTTGAATTGTAGTGAGCCTGAGGCTCAGAGATGTAAACAGCATCATTTGAGATATTGTGAGAGCGAGGTCTYTTCTTCAAAGAGGCAAWTACCCATGATGCCTAGCGACCCCATAAATAGGCTCCCTAGCCTGGCCTCCGTCACTTTTCATCGCCACGTKATTGTCATCAAARTTTTAAAAAAGGGAGGGTCTCAGCCAACCCCTAAATCTAGCTCCAAAAAAGTGGTGGGTGTTCTCTGAGCCTCAGGCTCACTACAATTCAAATAATGTCCCTCATCCTGCACACCTGCTGGGATGAGGGGGCATTATTTTTCATTTACGTTCGCCTTCGTCTAAGAGATGTAAACAGCATGTTCAAAGCTGATGACAATCACACTGCTTGCGTGGACTATTTCACAGGATTCAACCACACAACCTCAATGGAGATGCAATCCAACAAAAATTTTATTTCAAGAAAGAAAATACAGATTAACTGAAATTACAACTCAAAAGTCTATCCGAGAACTTAGTCCCTTCCCCGGACTCTCGGTAATAAAACTTTTTAAACATATTAACTGAAGTCCAATCTGCGGTCCGTAGAATCTGTTTCAGTGAAACGCCACTGTTAAATGCTGCTGAAACAGAAGCTCCTCTGTAAGAGTGGGGTCAATTCCTACATTAATGAGCACTGTCCGTAGCCATCTGGCAATAGTGCATGTAGACACCGCAGAAAAATTCTTGTATGAAATCAACAATCTACTTGACGTCCTTAGTTCCCGAGTGCAACAAATATATTCAAACAATGTGTCCAATACACAAATTTCTGGTTTAGAGTATCTCTCCAGAATAATCTCCTGAATCGGTTCGCCCAACTTACTTGTTTTAGTGAGTTCATAAATTAAAAATTCACTTTAAAGTGATCGCCTGCTACTTGCAGATAACTTAAATCTAACTCCACCAGTGCCTGAGCTCTTGCTGCTGTGACCAATGCCAGCAATGCTGTCAGCTTTAATGTCAAATTTTACAAACTTAAACTCCGATGAGGAAATAAGTCAAAACACTACTGACATCCCATATCCGAGTGTAACGAGGCCTCAGTGGCCGTAAATTAAATAGTCCTTTCATGTACCTGAGCAACCATCTAGGATTTGAGACCCAAGTAGCAC
>NW_013952967.1:228217-229441 GCF_001266775.1 Austrofundulus limnaeus
TCGGTTGCGAAGAAGCCTCCTCACCTCTGTAAACGCCGCCCGAGCCTTGGCCACAGCCGCAGTGTAGTCAGATCTGATGATAATCGGTTCCTCCTTAAAATGAAGATGGCCGCGGCGACGCACCCGACGTAATATTTCCACACATTCTTGATAATAGTGCAGCTTAGCAACAATAACCCGCGGCTTATCGCCTGACCTGTTCCCACCTGGAGAGCGATGGGCTCGGTCAACCAGTGGCTCTTTATCCATCTGTAGAACCTCTGCTAGCAGTTTAGCTACTGCTGTAGAGGAGCTGGATTCTGGCGTCTCGGGAACTCCAATAATCCGCACATTGCACCTTCTCATGCGCCCTTCCATATCGTCACACTTCTTTTTGAGCCCATCGACTTCTTCTTTCATTTCCAAGACGGTGGTGCGCAGAGCAACAATCTCATCGGACYAGGTCGACAAGCCGTCCTCGACCTCCTTAACGCTCTGCTTAAGGTGGTCCAGGTCGGCGCGTAGTAGCATTGTGCCGTTAGCCACTTCAGCTCTCACCGCTTGTAGCTCTCCTTTTATAAGAATAAACTCTTCAGCCAAAGCCGCTTTTATTTCGGATTTGATCACAGCTGAGAGATCGTTTTTATAGCGGCAAGAATGTCAGACTTCAAGGAGAGTGCGTCCACCTCGCCGCAGGAGRGAGAAGGAGGCGCCGAAAATCCGGCTTTAGCTGCAGCCTGCTCCAAGGCGGCATCGGGCCTAACAGCCGCAGAGCTAGAATGTTTGCCTTTCCTCGAGTTTGTCGCCATTCTTCTACTGTTCCAGGCAGGAATCACTCAGGGGTCGAGTCCGGACAGACCAAATGCTCAAAACAGCAAGGACATTTAGTAGAGAACCACAAACAGAACAAGTCTGAGCGGTAGCCCACGCGACACACGTCTTACTCCTCCGCCATCTTGCCCCGCCTCTCTTTTACCAAGGTTTAGCTTAGCTTTCTTTGCCTGCGCCACAGGTTTGCGGACCACTGGAAGCCTGATGCTTTGGTCGGTCAATCTGACCAGACACAAGAGTACATTCACTCTGAGTTTGAAAAGGCGAAAAGCCCCGAAAAACTACCTCCATTGCCCGAATCTGATCCAAACAGATCAAGCACGCCCACTCAAGCCGRGATGGGCCGGCTTTACACTCATCATCACTCATTTCGAGACTACGTCTCCACCAATATCCACTTCTTTTTCAAAACGC
>NW_013952967.1:230154-235279 GCF_001266775.1 Austrofundulus limnaeus
GGAGGGAGGGGTGGGGAGGCTGTTGACATGCGAGAGCTTCAAGAGCTGACCTGCGTCTGACCTCAAAGTGCACAAGCTTCAAACTTCAGCGTTGGTCGCGATTTTGAAGCTGAAATTGCGTTCGGTGTGAACGCAGCATTAAACCATCAGCATTGAGTCACGGCTTGCTTCTTTTGCATTTGCAGTCAGATGCTTTTAAATCGCCACCAAACGTCACTGTAAAAGAAAGAGACAGCATCTCAAACACATAWCAAATCCACCACTGTGTGGTGTCAACAATACTTAATCTCACGCTCTCCTCTCTCAAACGAAAAGTGATGGAGGCCAGGCTAGGGAGCCTATTTATGGGGTCGCTAGGCATCATGGGTAATTGCCTCTTTGAAGAAGAGACCTCGCTCTCACAATATCTCAAATGATGCTGTTTACATCTCTGAGACGAAGGCGAACGTAAATGAAAAATAATATCTTGACTTGGACTTGTGATTGGCTCAGGACATCCCAGATTAATTGTTTGAAACATTTACACAGATCACCACTTTAAGGCAGAATTGTTACTTTAATTCTTAGATTTCTTTTTGTCATTTTACTAAGTTTGAATCTGTTATTCCTTTTAAAGTGAATAACAATGCAATAACAAGCTGTCAGTGTCCACATTGAAAKACTGTATACCAGTCGATTTTCGTTCACTCTCTGAATAGTCTTTGCCACGGTGTTGGTTTTATTAAGCTGCTTCTTTATATCTGTTTCTCAGCCGTGGACGTCAGTTCACTGTGCTCTCAAGATGTGTTGCGGGTGCTGATGTCTCTTCAGCCTGTGCTTCAAGATGCCATCCAGAAGAAAAGGACAGTTCGATCATGGGGTTTCCAGGGGCCTCTCACCTGGCAGCAGTTCCACAAGATGGCTGGACGTGGCTCTTACGGTAAAGTTAAACCTGTACCAAAAAAAAATAATAATAATTCAGCTACTTGGACAAAACAACCTGATAGTTAAAAGACAAAAAGATTTTTACTGTCATCTGTGCATGGCATGCTTTAGGATGGGAAATTAGATTATTTCCCATATTTATTAGATCTTATGCAGTCTAGTYCCTTGGGTGTTGTTCACATGTCTGCTCTGAGAGTACTATCTGTTGAGTATTTTTATGACCTTTCATTATATTGCRCAGTGACATAACATACGGCCGATACCTTTTAAATATACTCAGTTATGTTTGCTATGTTTCTCTGTACTCTTGCTTCCCCTTATCACATTTAAAGGCACAGACGAGTCACCCGAGCCTCTGCCCATCCCCACCTTCCTGGTGGGTTATGAGTATGACTTTGTGGTTCTGTCTCCATTTGGGCTGCCCTACTGGGAGAAACTGCTACTGGATCCATTTGGCTCTCAGCGGGACATCGGGTATCTAGTTGTTTGTCCTGACAATGAAGCCCTGCTCAGCGGCTCTAAAAGCTTCTTCCAAGACCTCTCTGCCGTCTACGAGGTAAGGAAGAATAGCTTTTGTTTTTTCAAACCACAGCTACATTCAAGCCTCCATTATTTTCCTAACCAAATTCTCTTTGTATATTTGTTTATACACACACCAACTTGAATTTTTGACCTTGATGTTTTTGTTTTGTTTTGTTTTTTTCTTTTACAGTCTTGCCGCCTGGGACAACACCGACCCATTTCAAGAGGGTATCCTGATGGCATAGTAATTGTTGGGGGCAGTGCAGCCAAGACCCTAGCAGATCAGCCAGTCAGTGAGTGGTTCCTCAAAGGTGCCAGCGGCAACAGCGACGCCTTCACCAAGCTCAAACTCTATGCACAAGTGTGCCGCCACGACCTTGGTATGTGCCATGCACAGACACCGTTACTGCTCTTTATCTGCTGTGTTCTTGATTCTGCATGGCCTCTGGTTCCTCTGGCACTGGTTGTGTGTTTAGTCAGCTCTTTGTTGCTCAGTTTCCACTTCAACACCTCTTAGTTTAGTTAATATAATACAGACTTATTTTTAAAAGGCTAGCCAGAGAGCCTTSACTGTGTAAAAGGAAGCTGTGCTTTGAAATGGCAAAGAAGTGAGATCAGTGTAGGAGGATGTTGAAATGGAATGAATTGAATATTTTTCATGCCTCCRCATCAGAGACAGCAGGAGCTGGATGTTGTGTTTTCTAGTCCTCTGTCTCATTCTTGTGAAGCTTAAAAGCACTCTGGTGGCAAGTATTTAAAGTTTACACAAAAGATGAATTGATTAGACTTTATTTTTTATTAATGGATTCAAACAGTAGGGATGGTTTATTTTCAGAAGATAACACTTTTCTGGTGTTCAGGCGTTAGTATCAGATTGTACAACCAGAGTTGTAAAATTCTAGGAAATTTCAAAATTGGAATTATCCATGGGAATGTAGTTAACAAAAACATATGAGAATAAMTCTGAAATCAAAAATAATTTGTGACTTTAACTATAGGAATAGTTTAGCATAATCTTGACTAATTCAATCAGACTTCACTTCTATATCATTCAATAAGAAGTACAACATCGTAAGAATTGTTGTGTATGTGTGTGGGGGGTGTGGGGCGTGTAATATGTATTTTCCAGACACATAGTTCAATTCTATACCACAATCAAGTAACTATGTTACTTTCAGTTGTTATGGAAATGCTGTAAATGTCAAAAATAAATTAGACTTTGCATCATAGCCTATCATAGCGGRAGATTGACAGGCTGATTGGTGCTGCATCAACAGTGATGCGGGCGCTGTACAGGTCTGTCATGGTGAAGCAAGAGMTGAGCCAGAAGGCGAAGCTCTTGATTTATTGGTCGGTCTACATTCCTACCCTCATCTATGGTCACAAACTTTGGGTAGTGACCGAAAGAACGAGATCATGGATACAAGCGGCCAAAATGAGTTTCCTTYGCAGGGTGTCTGGGCTCTCAATTAGAGATAGGGTGAGAAGCTCAGTCATCCAGGAGGGACTCAGAGTAGAGCCGCTGCTCCTCCACGTCGAGAGGAGCCAGTTGAGGTGTCTCCGGCATCTGGTTAGGATGCCTCCTGGACACCTCTCTGGTGAGGTATTCCAGGCACGTCCCACTGGGAGGAGGCCCAGAGGAAGACCCAGGACACAATGGAGGGACTATGTTTCTCGGCTGGCCTGGGAATGCCTTGGGATTCCCCCGGATGAGCTGGCCCAAGTGGCCGGGGAGAGGGAAGTCTGCGTCTCTTTGTTTAGGCTGCTGCCCCCACG
This sequence comes from Austrofundulus limnaeus, assembly GCF_001266775.1. Lineage (NCBI taxonomy): Eukaryota > Metazoa > Chordata > Actinopteri > Cyprinodontiformes > Rivulidae > Austrofundulus > Austrofundulus limnaeus. The sequence goes on from NW_013952967.1 coordinate 233,377, forward strand.
ACCCGACTCCGTTTAAGCGGCAGAAAACGGATGGACGGACGGACGGATCACAGCCTATATCCTTGAAATTGGCCTGTGTCTCTGTTAACCTGCAGGCCTAAAATACCATACAACACAAACATATACAAATTAAATGAAGTATTGCTCTTGAACCCTTTAGAGTAAATTCACAACCTTGGTTTCTTTTTAAAGCTAATAATCTGAATTTTTAACTTTAGTAGTCATATTTTTGTAACTGTAACTAGTATTTAGGTATTGAAGTTAAAATACATAAAAATCAAGATATTTTTCTCCCTAAATTTGTATTTTTTATTAATAAAGTATCACAGAACATGAAAGGAAGGAGGTATTGAGAAAGAAAATATATTGGGCTAAAATATAGATTCCCAACTAATACCAGTTCAGATTTGGTAACAGTAGCATAAAAATGAATATTTGAGACATAATGCAATCCAGTATGTCCCATTTGCATAACTGTACACATGTCCAAATATGTCCAAACAGGACACTTTTTCTAAACACAAATTTTTAAATGCTTTAACACAGAGACTTTACTCTGGGCTCAAGTTAAAGATAAAACCCCCACATATCGCTTCTACCATCCATATTTACTCAGCATGATTAAAATACAAATAATAATAATAATAATATTCAGCAATATTAAAACCAACTGGAGGACATTCAGCAAATCTCCATCAAAAAACAGCCAAAACACAATAAACAAATATATCCTTACTTTTTTCAAAGCATTAAAATTGTGTGGAATTTTAATGCTTTGAAAAAAGTAAGGATATATCTATCTATATATGTAGCTTATAAAACCACCAGCAGAAAATAAACTGTTGTTTTTCATTCACCTTTGATGMATATTTGTCCTTAGATATGACAAAATTAACTATTCAAAATGGCCGACCGGAAGTAGTGTCATACTGTATGCCCATTTTTAATTTAGTAAAATYACTCTTCCATGTCTTGAAGCACTCAAAACACTTCATAACAAATATATTCCACTTTACCAGCATGTTTAGTCAGCTATCTGTGCAAAACATGATTTAAAAATGTTTTCTGTGAGTGTTGCTTTGACCACTAGGGGGACAAATCAATAAACACATGACGATCTTTCCTAAGCTTCATTTCTGACTCACTTCACAAGGTTCYCACCACCCAAAACTATATACCAAATGAAAAGTAAGGTGATTGGCTTGCACAGCTGTGGCATCAGAATGAAGTTCAGAGCTGATTGGCTGATTCTAGTCAATCTAACCCATGGTATCGAAACCAGAAGTTCAGTTCAGTTCAGTTCAGTTCAGTTAGTTTATTAATTTCTTTTAAAAAACAACATAAATTCAACATAGAACAAAAATACAAATCATAAATTAAATGAAAGGTAGTAGAAGATGATAAAATATTATTTTATCTGCCCCTTTTTCTCAAATAACTAATTTCAATCAAAAATAATCTTTAGTTTATAAAAAATAAAAAAAGGAAGAAGAAAGAAAAAATACGAAGGTTTAACTCCTTGAACAACAATTCAAACAATTGGTACATATTTCTCCAGCAAATTAATTCTTTATCATTTTCTTAAGTTGAGGAACTTGTCACACATTTTCGGCTCTGGAGAACCATTAGATGAACGTGGTTGGTCAAATGAGGAGTCAATGCATATAAAAAATAGGTTTATTGTGTGAGCAGGACGGCATTTCCTGGCAACATTAGTGAAGCAGCGGCGTTCTGTTCACTAGGGTGTGGCATCCCGGCAATTTATCGGTGCATAATTGCCTAAAATAGCTATAAAAATAGGTTTAAAATCCTACATGCCTTGCGGTATCAAGCTTGTTAAAAAAAAGAAGAAACTAGAAACGGCGTTTTTCTGAGTTTCAAAAAGGGTATCCTCGGGATGGCG
>NW_013952967.1:235938-237877 GCF_001266775.1 Austrofundulus limnaeus
CGTGATTCATTTGTCGTTAACTAAGAATGTTTATCCATTTGTTAAATCATGATAATGACTATCACAGGAAAAGTGGAACCACTTATTTTCTCTTATCGTGCCTTAAAGATTTATAATGGTATAAAAGAATCACAGAGAATCTGATTACAATGTTTTCGTTGTGTTTTTAATGTAAATCACTGTTTTTATTTTACTGTGAATAATTGTGGATTTTTCTTGAGAAAATCTTTCTATCTGGACTGAAAGAATGGTTCAGAGCTAATAATAAAACAGAAATGTTACATTTAATCATCATAAATGTTATGCAGTGATTTCTAGAGTCTATAAGAAGGAAGCTAAAGAGGTTATCATGATGTTGTTGCACAACCACAGAATTTAACCTTGACTGGCACCTGCCTGGCAAGTCTGTATCTTTCTTTCTCTGACTCATCTCTAAACCTGAGGGCGGAACCTAAGTTCGTCCGTTCTTATTACTAACCCAGACGGCTTTGAGCTCACTCCGACTTCCTCGTTTAAACAAGGAAGACGGCTGGATTCTCTTTGGAGGATCTCAGCTCTGGGCTGTAGAGCCAATCCCACGAGCCAATTAGGGTGGATTTTACAGCCAGGGAGCTGACAAGCCTGTCGATGCCCCCCCCACGAGGCTTCAAGTCTCCAAGCTTTTGTTTACCTTCCGATGGGAAGATGATTTTATTTTGAAGGAGAGACCGGATACGGCTTGAATTTTTCAGGTTTGGACTGAAACAGACGCAAAGTTACCTGAGAAATAACACCTGTTCGCCAATGACTGGTAAGCGAGCCGACAACAGTTCACTGACTGATCGGAGGCGAGCCAGTTTTCTACTCAGAGGGTGCCTTAAGAAGCCATCATCAGGTAAAAGGGTGATGTGTTTGGGTGACATGTCCTGTGGAACTGAGTCGAGAAAAAACGTGCAGATCCGGTTGACTCACACTTHGGTAAAAGTAAAGTAGTAGAAATACTAACCTTACTTTCCTCCTTTCCTTGTACTTTGATTTGCCAAACTTAAGCTAAAGTGCCAGTAAAATTGTTTGGTTGTTTAACATCAGAACTGATGTTTTACTGTTCTATTATAAGTAATTTGAGTTGATGTGGATTGAAATTCGGACCCAGGTTTTTATCTCATTAATAATGAAAGCTTGTTATAGGAACTGAATACCCACAATCAAGTTGTAACGTATGCTCTGTTTAATTTGTGTAAATAAATGATCGSATAGACATTGTTAACCAAACTGAACTCGTCTGGGTGTTCCACTTATTGTGTCATTTTTCACTTCGCACAGTCAAGATGTTAACGAATAGTGAGAAACCCTTGGTACAAATTTTTCCTCATAACCCTGTGTATGAGAGATGTGGGAAAAAGCTTATTTCATCCTAGGCTCTCTCCTACACGGGGCTGCCATGCTTCTGCACCACCGGGCTCTCTTACCACCTTTAGTAGGCAAGGCGGCTGAAGATGTAAATCATCATATAAAGAGTTTAGTTCAGAGTTGTAAGAAGTTTTGTAGAGAAATTAAATATGCTGTAATTTGGTTTGTTTTTCTGTAGATAAAATGACATAAAAAGCCAAACATGATCAAATAACATGAAAAATATTCAAAGTTATGYGAATAAAATTCAAYATTTTCTGYACATAARTTTAGACAGTCCAAAGATTTTAAATGGTACGCAACGTACWGATTTTAAGTTAGACAAAGACAAAAAAACGTTAAATTATATAGGACTTCTTCCTGTTAAGGGGGAGTTTTTCCTCTTTGCTGCTGCCGGTGTGCTGTTCAGGATGGGAGACTGATGAAGCAAAGATTCGGTGCAGTCTGCTGGCTTCTTTAGATTTATTGGGTTTTTGGTGTGTGTGTGTGTGTGTGTGTGTGTGTGTGTGTGTGTGTGTGTGTGTGTGTGTGTGTGTGTGTGTGTGTGTGT
>NW_013952967.1:238497-249693 GCF_001266775.1 Austrofundulus limnaeus
CCCCCCACACACACACACACACACGCGTGGTCTCAAGTGCTCTCAGTTGCGGTTCAGAAATAAGCATTTTAAAATGTTTTCAAAATAAGTCTGGCACTTGGGAGAAAATCCAGGACTCACTGGAGGGATTATGTATCCCCTCTGGCCTGGGAACGTCTCGGTGTCCCCCAGGACGAGCTGGAGGGTGTCGCTGGGGAGAGCGGGGTCTCCTGCTGCCCCCACGACCCAATCCCGGATAAGCGGCAGAAAACGGATGGACGGACAATTTATATTGTTAGTCTAAATTATTACATATTAAATTATAACTTTAATTCAAGCAGAATAGCCTATTGTCAACATAATTTTGGAGTGTGATTTATTTTCAACTCAAAATATCTTCAAACTAACGAAATATGAAGTTATTAGGGAGGAAAATGTGTCTGGATAACAGCAGACTGACTGCTCATAAAATATACGACAGGTCTGGATCACTCGTGAATTTTGTTTGTATCTGAAAAAATCTTAGAATACGAAAACATTGGTGAATGCCACAAATTCTCTTAAATCACTCGTACGCACAACTTAAGAACAAATCTGTGCGTACGAACGGTTCTTGCATGAGGCCCAATGTCTACTTTTGGAAAAAAATGTTTTCGTTTAAATATGAATGTTTGTTTAATTTTTCACCAATTTTATGTTAGTTTTTATAAATTCCTGTAAATCCCATGGAGGTTTCCAATTTGACATAATTTTTAAAATTCCTTGTCTTAAACTATATTTTAAAGTTTTTTGAAAGTTTGTGGAAATTCAAAAAACATCTTTTGTTTGTTATGACATGGCCTCCAAGTGCCCGTTTTGTACACAAGCTCCTGTCTCATTCTCACGGGTATACTCCCAAGTATTGTGTGATTGGTCAGAACGTAGTGGGCAAGTTTCTGAAGAGGTTGAGCTGCATTTTTCTCATGTCACTTCAGCTGCTCCAATGAGGAGCAGATGATCTAGGCTATTAGAATATACAGTTGTCTTTACAGCTGATTCATTAAAACTTGTAGATGGTCAAATAATTCTTAAAAAGTCAAAGAACTCATTGAAAGGAGATAGCATACAGTATATATTTTTTGTGCACAGAGGAGACAGTGCAGAGTCACAGGCGGCTCTCCGTGGCTGTGCTGGCTGAGAGGAAATACCAGATATTCCCTTTTCAACTCCTGGAGCTACTTTGAGGGCCGACATGAGTGAAAACTGGACCCTAACTTGTTAGCAACGATGTACAGGGGTAGTAAATGGTTGTAATATATTTGTCTCACTTTGTTTTGGTGTTAAGGATGTGTTTCTGTGTTTCTATAGCTCCATACCTCGCATCCCAGACATTAGACAGTTCCCTCCTCACACAACCCAGCACCCCTCCCTCATCCAATCAGACATCATCCACACAACAGTCTAGCTCCTCCTCCAGCACAGCCAACCAACAGAGCTCCTCTGTATCCAATAACAACAACAACAACAACAGCATGAGCAGCGGTTATGGAAATGGTTCGGCATCATCCAACAACCACACCGCATCTTCAGGCCAGCCTGGCAGCACAATCCCATCTGCCAAGCCCAACTCCTTCCCCCCCTTTGTAAGCACGGGAAGCCAGAACTCCCAGAGYGGACAGCTGGGGCAGCAAGCTGGTTCCCAGAATGCTGGCACCTCAGGAGAAAACTCCAACAGCCAGGCCCAGGGGCCTACAGAGCCACCTGAAAGGTACTGTACAGCTTCATGAGTAGCACACTGAGAGCTTGTTTTCAAAAATTCACGTGGCATCAATTATCACTGAATAATGTTGGTAGGTGATAAATGATGCCACAAGGTTTTTTCAAAGTCGTGTACAAAACTAAGTAGCATAACATTAGTTTTTGTTGTTTGTTTTTTTTAATGCTAAATATTTGCTTTTCTTACATTTTTCTCAGCACTTTGGAGCGGGAGAAGGTAGGCGTTCCCACTGATGGGGAGTCCCACGCTATGATRTATCCGCCCGCTATCGTTGTTTACATTGTGGACCCCTTTAGCTATGAGGAGTCCGATGGAGGCCTGGGGCCTGTTCAAACCCATTCCAGCGTGTGGACACTGGGTTTGCTCCGCTGTTACTTGGAGATGCTTCAGTTTCTCCCCCCACATATGCGCAACTCTGTTTCTGTACAGGCAAGGAGACTTGTTTTGTTTTCTTCTCACCTTGCATCCTGTTCACCTTTTATAATTKAATTTGTTCACTGAAATCTAAGCTGTTATTTTTTTAGGTCAGAGATGAGATATTTGGAAATAAAGACAGTACAAAACCTTTGTAAAAATGCACAAATTATTGTCGTCATACAAGCAAGGGTGCCCAAATTTTTTCCCCAAGAGGGCCAAAATTAAAATCTGTCCAAGGGCTATAGGTTAAATGTACTAATATAATACATGAAATGCAAATATTTTTATTAGAAAAATCCTTCTTTTGTCGTAAAGCTAGCATCCATGGGGTGGCCCATGTTTGTTTGTTTTTTTTAGCCTGTGCACTCGGAGAAAGTTTAACGCATGCTTGGGCAGCAAAGACTCATGGGACATTTCACAAATTGATAAAATATGAGTATTTATAGTCTTATAGTGTGGAAATCTACATGTGTGCTTAAATCTAATCTAAATGTCTCTTGTAGTTACTTGTATTTTATGTTTGATCTTAATATAATTCAAAGTGAAAATAAGCATCATGAATGACTTTCTGCACTACAACCCCTTATATAAATGAATGACAGGAGATTAAAACCTATTTTAACCATGGTAAATGCTTGTGGGGCTGATTTTGGCCCGCAAGCTCCACTTTGGGCACTTCTGCTCTAGAGACTAGTTCATATTTTATTCAGTATTTTTTACAGATTCTGGTTTTTCAGATCAGCTGAAATCAATAGTTTAGCTCACCTGGTGCTAAATGCTGAGCTTTTCCTTAATAAAAAAAACATTTTGGATCTTTCATTATTAATCTATCCTGTGAAATCCAGTTTTTCCACACAGAACTTGGGTTGTGCAGCTGGTTTTTGAATTCTGGGTGGATATTTTTAAGAGGGCAGAGAAATGCAATGATTCATTCAATAACAACTTGTCCTTTTCCGTGTCCTCAGATTGTTCCATGCCAGTACCTGCTTCAGCCTGTACGAGGAGAAGACCGTCAAATCTACGCACAGCACCTCAAATCTCTAGCATTCTCTGTCTTCACTCAGTGTAGACGACCGCTGCCCACTTCCACCAATGTCAAGTCTTTAACAGGCTTTGGCCCAGGCTTGGCCATTGACATTGCACTGAGGCGCCCTGAGGTAAATGCAACTTGCAGCTGGGTTGTTGCACCTTAATTGTTTTGAGATAATTCATTATCTGAACTGGGAAATATTTATATGCAGTTGTATTTCAGTTCTTTGTGCTCTAAAAAGACACTTGATACTGTGCCCCCAGGAGCTGTGTTTTACTAGTTTACAGCTTCCTGACCCAATCTTTGCTCTGGCTTTTTTCAGCCTGCTGCTAACCATCATCAGAAGGTTATTTTTCTGTCTGGAGCAGAACCAAAGAAACTTGTAACCTCTGTTACTCTGGAGTTTACTTTTCATTATTTGCTTGGCAACCTCTCTGCATGCTTCATAATGGGCTTTAGATTCGTGGTTTAGACAAAGGGGCACCTTAAGTTCAGCAGCTGATTAAGTCAACTTCCTTCTTGACAGGAAGTTATACCTTTTTCTTTTACCTCACTGGCAAACCTGGACCTGCCTTGTTGGTTTAACTGAGTAAAATCAGCCCTGTGGTAGAGATAAAATGGCATATTTGAGTTTTTAAAAAGTCTAAATTTAAGCATTCATGAAAAAGAGTGTACTTTAACTTGGTGCTTTTAGCGAACAGCTTATGAGGTTTGTGGAAATGTTWGCATGTAATTTTTTTCTGGGTTTGTCTTAAGTTTTTTGTTTGCTTCTGTGTGCAGAGGCCAGACTGTCTTCGTCTGTACACACCCCCATTTATCTTAGCACCAGAAAAGGACAGACAGACGGAACTGGGCGAAACGTTTGGTGAAGCGTCGCAAAAATACAACGTGCTGTTTGTGGGCTACTGTTTGTCTCACGACCAGAGATGGCTTCTGGCTACGTGCACTGACCTGTACGGGGAACTGCTGGAGACCTGCATCATCAACATAGACCTACCCAAYAGGTAGGACAGATGACCTGAGGACGTGCAAACAACTGTTAAGAAGTACTTTGGTTTGGGATTGTCAAACTCAAAAAAGTAAGAGAAATTGATGAGGGTAATGAGGGTTAAAATTTAGAAATTTGTTAGAAATTTTAAGCCGGGTTCACACCGAACGTGTTTTGAGCAGCAAAAACGCGCCCAACACCTGAAGTTGGGCGCATTACGCAGACTAGACACGCATCTGAAGAGGGAGGAGCGTCTTATTTTTTTTTTTTTTCGGGTCTGTCTAATTACGGGTGAAATAAAGATGAAATAAAGAAAATGGCTTTGCTTTATGTACTGAAAGTAAGCGAATGTTGCGCTCACCAGATAATTAATTCACCAGATAATTTAGAGGCGGTCTGTTCATTGAGTTTCACCACTCCAAGAGCTGCGAGCTGACTAACTATTTTTTTGTCCCGAGCCCAGTTTAACACCACGGTTAAATTGAGTTTAACGAGCCGCTGACCTGCATCGGTGCTGATRTCTCCAGCCAGAACACCAACTGCAGATGGTTGATTTCAGCTAAAGAGCTCCTGTCCGTATGTTTCAGGTTAGTGGGCAACATTCAGGAAACCGTCATGTGGAAAAATGATTCTCTCTGGTTGACACGGCACGTCGAGCAGCAAAAGTTCAATTTTTTGAACTCTAGCGTCAGCTGTTTTGGACGCGCCGCATGCACGGAAAACGCTCTACAGCACCTACCGCTAAATGCGCTGCCGCTAGACTCGTGTCCACCTTAGACTTTGCATGTAAACTGGCTCCTTCGGCTGCTCAAAACGCGTCCAAGGTGTTTCCGGCTTTAGACTACAGGTAAGTATTGTCTAAATGGATGTATTTTGGTTAAATTCTCAGACAGTAATTATTAGATGTGCATCTAAACTGTTTAGAATTCATATTAAGAGAGTCACCACATTGATTTTAGCCAAAACAAAATTTGCTGAACATTGGTTAACTTTACAAATTTTGGGCTAAGTCTTGGTGTGATAGTAGCCGACAGTCAGTCACAACACTTAAAGTACTCCCTGTTGCTAACAGATTGTGTAAGCTTTCACAATTTTACATGAAATTGCATGTAAAATTGTTTTACAGGTTTGACTAAAATGGCTACACATTCATTTTTCAACATAAGATGATCCTAGTCTAAAACTTTAGGGAGGAAGAGGGCGAGCGATGTGCATTCCTTCGAGGAATGACGTTTAAATTTTTTACAGTATTTTTTGACGACTATTTATTCCAGTGTGGCAATTATATCTTTGTGTTGAAAAGGGCACGGAGGAAAAAAGGGTCGGTTCGTCGACTTGGCCTCCAGAAGCTGTGGGATTGGTGCCTAGGACTGGTGCAGACGACATCAATTCCCTGGAGAGTGGTGATTGGCCGATTAGGCAGGATGGGGCATGGAGAGTTAAAAGGTAAGGAAGGTGGTCATGGTTAAAATGCTTTTTACAAAAACAACCAGTGTTGACCTGTTTTTCACCTGCTCTCCATATCCTAGACTGGAGCATTCTATTGAGTCGAGGAAATCTGCAGTCACTCAGTCGGCGTCTGAAGGAAATGTGTCGAATGTGTGGAATCTCTGCCTCTGACACTCCCAGCATCCTCAGTGTATGCTTGGTCGCCATGGAGCCGCAGGGATCCTTTGTTATCATGCCAGGTAGGATGTGTATGCAAAACAAAAACCTCTTTGGATGCGGTTTAATGAACACTTCCCTTCTTCGTGACCTTAAGCCCGTTTCATATTCCATCTGAAGATGAACAGTTGGCCCGCGGTTACGTGGTTGCGAAAATTTTTTTTTTTTTTGCATACACCTTTCATAGTTCACAAGATACGTAGCACAGAAATCCTGGTAAACCTTCTTTTTTGGGTCTCCACTAGGATTGGGCGATATTCGTGAAAAAAATCACGATTAATTGTGGTATTTTAGTCTATAACGATTAATATGATGATTAATCCCCTGGAGTCCCTGAACCCCAGCACGTGCTAGTCATATTATTGATTTAAATCACTCATGGGGAAGATATGCACTCTCTAAGAATCTGTTTCAATTTGTTTAAAAAGTAAAGACTTCAAGCTATATACTGGTTTTTAAATAGTGTTGTAAAGCTTAAGAAAACTAGAGTTATAATAAATAAATGACATAACTTTTTTATGTTTGTCTTATTTGAAGCATGTTACAGTGGGAGGCAGCAAAAGAGGGGCAGATTCATGGAAAAAAAAACTCCTCAATCCACCCTCTGGTCTCACCTCCATCCCACCGAACTGACATAAAACCCCTCAACTCCTTTCTGACTGACACCTGAAATTATTAGACAAGAATCTACAGGAGAAGAAAATAAAAAGTCGCAAAAGTTGAATGAAGTTTAGCGGTGATAGAGACACAGCGAGAGCAGGAGTGAGCAACCTGAATTGAGAGTTTTATGATATTTAGTATTTGTATTTTATCATTAGGGTGTAGTTTAGAGTCAAAACAATGAGGCGATATTTGAAAGTGGAGCTGCAGCTGATTGCAATAGAGGTGGAGCTGCAGACAGATGGATGTAATTAGAACCTTCTCAGACAGAAGAGAGAAGTTCAAAGTCTGGTGAAAGGGGAAAAAGTCTGAGAGAGTGAGGATTTTGATGAAGAAGGCAGCGATCCAGCATTTGGATTAGAAGAGGACAGAGGAGCGTTACCTGGTCAGTCCACTCGGCACCATTGATCGTATTAATTGCCATGGCTAAATAATAACCGTCAAATGTTTTTCTGATGATTAATTTTACACAATACAATTTTACCCAAGCCTAGTCTCCGGACTGTCAGTGTATCTACACTTTGGTCACAGACCTGTCACAGATACAGAACCAAATGGTATAGAGTGAGACTTGACAATGGAGACAGGGCTCGTGTGTGCGTAGCATGATGGATGACAGCCGTATCACAATCGTTTCCCCCTCCTTGTCCAGAGCAGATTGATGGCAGGGACAATCATGTACCTTTGGCTCATAAAGCACTACCTCTCAGATGCTCATTGATCTGGTTGCAGTGTCATGGAGAGCCAAATCGATGGGTATATTTTTGGAAACGAGTGCAAGGATTGACAGTGCATCATAGCAGGATTGTGTTGATCTATGCTCGGCTGAGGACATCTCCTGTCTAAAAACCTGTCAGACTGAAAGAGATTAGTGAGGCTGTTTTGAAATCCGACATCTATGACCAAAGAGGAAAGCACCAAAAATATTTTTAATAACATTTTAGTCCATGGGGTAGGGTGGCTCACCGTGCACACACTCTCTCCCCCACTACTGAACTTCAATGGTATTTTCATGAACCCTAGGGTCCACTCATTCAGAAAATGCATGTTAATAAAGAAAAAAGTTGCGTCTCATTGCACCCCATGGACCCCATTGTGACCACACTCCTTTTCTGTTGTGACCATCAAAATTAGGGGCACAGAAAACTTAAATGCCAATACTTTGCTATAAACCAACCAAATTTTAAAAACAAGGTATCAGCAGATTTGTATTGATTAGTTCTTTGATTTACATAACATTTCATTAAGCATATATGCTCTCGATCATGTCATCAGGGGGTCAAAAGGTCACATCCCCAACAGAAAATGAAAATTTTCATCATTTAAGTCTGTAGATTAGGGTGGGTCACCATGCACACCCCACTACTGAATATTTCAGGTGTTTTCATGTATCCTAGTGTTCACCCTTTCAAAAAAAGCTTGTTAACAAAAAACAAGTTGGGTCTCACTGCCCCCCAGGGACCACTTTGTGACCACACTCCTTTTCCATTGTGACCATCAAAATTAGGGGGACAGGAAGCTTAACTGCCAATAACTTTGCCATAAACCAACCAAATTTTAAAAACTGGATATCATCAGATTCATATTAATTAGTTCTTCAATTTACATGGCATTTCATTAAACAAATATGCAAAAAAATGATGTCATCAGAGGGTCAAAATGTCACAACCCCAACAGAAGATGAAAATTTTTATCTCTTATCTGAGTTTAACGCACAGATCCTAAATATTAAACTTACTTAGCCTTTTCACACACCTTAGGATCCATTTATTCAGAAAAAAGTCTGTTAATAAAATTAAAGTTGGTAGGTACTCCACAGGGACCAGATTTTGACCACACCCCTACTCATTGTGTGCACAGTTCATAATTTCCAGGATGTCAAACTTACATGTAGATTTACTATATCAAAATAAAATGTCGTAAATCTGGTGTTAAATGATAGATATTGACTTGGTCTCTCACTTAGATGTGTTTTTGTTGGTTATTTATGCAACAGATCATGTTACCAGCCAAGAGTTAAAAGTAACACATAAGACCTTTGGTGAACATTCAGAAACAAGTGTTTGTTGAAATTGAAAGGCTTTCACAGAATTATTCTTTGATTAGGTTGAACTTGAATTCTTCGTCAAAACTGGTTGATGTAATTTTTTGAAATTTTTGTATCAGTTTAATACATCTTTATGCCCAATGGCATGTGCTAAACCTGGCACTCTCACATCAGTTCTTCAGATTAAAGGTTACCTTCAGATTGGAATCACTGTCCATCCAGTCATCATTTCCATTGTCTTCAAAATCCCTTTCACTGTCTGAGGACTCTTTGACTTCACTATGGGTAGTGTATGGGGCAACCTGACACAGAAACCTCCACCCCTGTTGAAGGACAGATGCTTTTTTTCTTCACAAACATGGCTTCCTTTAATTCTCTCAAACTAACATTCCTTTCTAACATGGATGAGAACCTCTTCATCCCTGAAAGAGTGACTACTGACCTGTAGATGAGTGGAGACTGCACTGTCCTGGCCTGAAGATGAGTGTAGACTGCAGAATCCTGGCCTGATGATTTAGCTTGTCTGAATTAAATAAAGTAAGCCCAACCTTTTTTGAACCAAAAGCTACTTTTGAAGTCGGCAGTTTGCTGAGAGCTACTTGTCCAGTCTCAGTATCAAAAAAACATAATTTTTCCTCTCCCTACTCCTCACTTCTTTAAAGTAAATAAAACAGAACGTAATGCGTTGCTAGTTTGTTTAATTTAAAGTATTGTCAAACAAAACTATCTACTTAACCATATATTTACCTACAAAAAAGAAAAAAGAAAATCCTTACTTAACTCCTGACAGAGAAACAGAAAAGTGATGCTTGAACAAAAAGTACCATTTTTATCTCATTCAATTAACACTCACTGTAACGTGTGAGCTATGAGGGCTGGAAACCTGCCCAGTGTGAAAACCACAGAGTCAAATAACTTTGGAGCACGGGAACTTGTCTCCATTTATTCAAAGAACTTTCCTCTCCTCTCCATACAGGGGAGGAAAAACAAAAAAAACTATGGCTACCACAACAGTGCCGCCCTTTTTTCAAAGTCAAAGTACACAATATAAAACTGTCTCGTTTATACTATTACAAAAAGTGACTTACAATGGTGCAGATTCACAAATCTCCAACAACTATTTCAAACCTCAATCTGCAGCATGAAGGATGGTGTCATCTGCAGGTGTTGAAGAGCTCAGTCCCTCACTGGTCCAGACTGCCGGCTCCAGACCATTCAAAGAGTTCCACCTGTTCACCACCTATCAGACAAGACACATACACAGCCACATTAGGAACAGAAAACAAGGGCACACCCAAACTGCAAAATAAATAAATAACACAGAGGTGCCAGTCTGTGTATAACACACTAGTCTGGTCTAAAATGTAATAAAAAGAAAACAACATACAGACCTAACAAGGGCACAACTTGTTTTGTAGGCTATATAAAAATAAATATATGTCTCTACCTTAGTGGGATTTTCATGTGCAGCAGCAGGTCTGGGAAAGAGTCATTCTGCTTGTAGAGTGGGTCCGGTCATTGCTGGAGCGCCATCAGTTGTTATGGAAATGAGTTTATAGAGGGGCAAGTTGCTTTTATTAACAATCTCCATAAACACATTAAAAAATATCTTCTCTTGTGTGTCCCTTCAAAGTAAAGTTGGCGAGGAGCTCCTCTTTTGCACTCATGTCTGCAAAGGCCATTCTGATAAAAACACACAGCTAGGCCACATCCACCATGTTGGTCAACTCATCAAACTGAAGAAACACTCTGTTTGACGTCCTTTGTTTTAGCTGGTCCTCACATCCACAGCCGTTCCCTCACATCACTGTGTCACAGTTTGTCTGGACAACTGCACGTCTTTAATAGCAGCCACGATCTCACTTTTATTTTTAAAATCATGAAAAAAGTGCAGCCTCAAACGCTTCTTTCATAACTTCTCCATTGCTGAAAGACTTTTTGTGTTGAGCCAGGATCATGAGGCTATCGTAGCAGCCTTACCTTGTGCTGGGCCGAGTGAAAATTGATTGCTGTCCTGCAAGCTTGTTTTTCAGCTCCCGCACTTTCTGAGTCCATAAAGAATTTTTAGGAGGGGAAATACGTCTTGTACCGTTTGTTCATCGTCTTGAAATGCCGCTTCAAGTTACCCTTTTTGGACAAGGCAGCGCTCGTATTACATGAGGCAAATAGACTTTGAATTAGAAAAAACAAAAAATTGTCCTCCCTCTCCAGATAAAAATAATAACTTTTTGTTTCTTTGTTTGCTCATTTTTCATCTATTTTTTCTCCGCACTAGTAACCAACAACTCATATTACTCAGCTTTGTTTTTGAAGACATGACCCTAAAGTCTTGCGAGATCATGTTCRGAGTGCTGCCTGTTTCACTGCACCCAAAACTCGCGAGACGACGTCTGTGAGATGGGGAGGGCGGAGGGAGCATGTTCAAGGCTGGAATGTAAACAAATTAAATTTGGTTGGTAGCAAAAGTTCAGCAGTGCATGACGTGCATTTAAGTTTTCTGTACCCCTAATTTTGATGGTCACAATAGAAAAGGGGTGTGGTCACAAAGGGGTCCCTGGGGGCAGTGAGACACAACTTTTTTTCTATTAACATGCGTTTTCTGAAAGAGTGGACCCTAGGGTACATGAAAATACCAGAGAAGTTCAGTTGGGGGG
>NW_013952967.1:250484-253732 GCF_001266775.1 Austrofundulus limnaeus
CCCCATCCTCCCCCCATCCCTCCCCCCTCTGAATCAGACCCGGAGTTCTGCTCTCGTCAGAAAAAAAGAGTGGAGGGTTTTATATTTCTGGCCCGAGAGGAGGAGTTAAATGGTGGACTGAGGATTTTTTATTTTTTTCCCTATAGGACGTGGTTCCTTGTCGCAATGCGGCTTGCATCAGATCAGACCGTCATTTAAAAAATTTAAATGTGGCATATACTTTCCATCATAACTTCAGATCTATTTGGCCTAACAACACAATTTAAAAACTGGTTTAAAGTTCGAAGTCTCTACTTTTCACTCGGGGGTCTCAGAGAGGGTGGATCATTACAGGTAGTGAGAGTCTTTTTCTTCCTAAACTTTATTTAGGTCAGCCAGCATTCGCTCTGCGGATGACGTAAATGGCTCTGCGGCATGGCGAGGGACGCATAAATCGCACGACACAACGAATCGATAATGAAATTCATTGCCAACACTTTTAATAATCGATTATCAATTTTATTGACTCGTTGTTGCAGCCCTAGATTTTTAGACATTCAGAACAATYTCATGCGATACTCCTCTTGTTGTATTTGTTGAGTATGAGTGTCGACTACTACCACATCCAAGGCTAATAGTGGAAAAGCCTAAAAGCTTTGTTCAAACAAATATACAATTTTTAGTGTTAACTTTGTTTTATTTCCAAAAACTAAAGCAAAAAATAAAAAATAAAAAATACAGCATATTATAGAGATACAGTAGGTTGTGTGCTCCCATGGCGGCTAATCCAACTTTTAGACAACACCTTTCCCATTTTCTCCCAGCAGACATGCACTCACCTGTTGGTCAGTTTTGGAGCCAGGTCTGTTATAAAGTCATCAGACTCTATTCTCCTTGCCTGCTCCACGTGTCTGCTACTTTCCAGCTAACTTTAGTACCTGCATGTCCAGCTAGTCCTCCTGTCAGGTGAGGGGATCAGTAAACTACCTTCTGCAGGTTCATCTTCTCTAACAGCTGGTTTTAAAAATCTGCCAGATTTGACTTGTGTTCATTTTATTAATCTTCAGACAAATAAATTCTTTTATTTTGAGCACCCCTTAAACTTCTGCTGGATCTGAAACAAAGTTTTTCAGAGTTGCAAGTCCTACCCCCACCCTATTTCTGATTGGCTAGTAGCCCTATCTGGTTTGTTTCATTTGAAAGCTGTGTTTTTTTGTTAGATCCAGAGCAATGTTTGTTAAATCTCTGCCGCCCACCCTCCCACACACTCTTTTTGTTTTTGTTGTTGTTGTTGTTGTTTGTTTGTTTGTTTGTTTGTTTGTTTTTTGTTCGCATCTACGCTACGTACTGCACTTAAGGTGTAGCTCACTATTTACATTAATAATTGACTGGGTTATAGCCATTTTTGTCTTGACTCTAAAACTTCATCAGCTGTAGATTCAGTGATTTTCTTATTAGCAGCTTTGTTAAAATCCACCCAGTGCATGAAATATTTTGCTAACAAACAAATATTTTACTAACAACTGAACATAGACATGGATAAATACATGATTTCCCTTTTGCCTTAAGCAGCAGATTATAATGAGCCAGTAAACCTACCACTGTATAATTAGCTTATCCAGTAGTTTTGCTAAAGGGATCAGTATAGGGCTGCACAATATTGGAAAATCTTGCAATAGTGATATCAGGTGTAAGGTCTTTTTTATTTATTTTTTGTTTTGTTTTATTTTATTTTATGTTTTCCTTCCTTTCTAATTTGTACTTCACACTAGATGTGACCTTTAGCATTTTTGGCAATGCCATTTGTGTCTGGTGTGAGCTTTTGCTGTCGTGAGACTCTGTCATAATAATAATAATAATAATAATAATAATAATAATAATAATAATAATAATAATAACTTTATTTATAAAGCGCCTTCAAAAAAAGCGCTGGACAGGAGATAAAACCACAAATGACGAGGTGATTTCAAGAAAAGCAAGGATAAAATCGTCCTGATATCCTTCAAAGTATAAAATCACAACAAAAAGCAAAAATAAAAACACAGAAGGCAAGAGATAATATCACAGAACCGATCAAAACAATTAAAAGATAAAATTAAGACAAGATAATTTGAGCAGGTGCATCTTTAACTTTGCTTTAAAAACCTCTACAGAACAAGCCTGCCTGATGTCCTGAGGGAGATTGTTCCACAGAGAGGGGACACGAAAAGAGAAAGCACTTCACTGATGGTCTTTCTTCTAGCTTTWGGAATTATTAATAGGCCAGTACCATCTGATCTGAGAGAGCGTGATGGAACATAAGAGTGTAATAGGTTGTAGAGATATGAAGGCTCCAGGCCACTTAAGGCCTTATAGGTGAGCAACAAAACCTTAAAATCAGCTCGAACCTGACAGGGCAATCAGTGAAGAAATAACAGTATGGGGGTGATGTGGTCATATTTCTTAGAATGATTTAAAATACAGGCAGCTGCATTCTGGACCATCTGCAGACATCTAAAACTTTTCCTGGGTAATCCAGAAAGGAGAGAGTTGCAATAGTCAATGTGTGAGGTCACAAAAGCATGGATAAGGACCTCAGCATCATCAAAAGGAAGAATGTGCCACATTTTGGCAATGTTCCTAAGATGGTAAAAGGCGGTCCCAGTTACTGCTTTTAAGTGGAAGTCAAAAGAAAGCACAGGATCAATCCACATGCCTAGGTTTCTAACTATTTCTTGACATCTAATGATCAGGGCCCGTATTTATAAAACTTCTTAGAATTACTCTTAAGAATGCTGCTAAGAGTGGACTTCAGTGTAAAAAAATCTTCATTAAAAGCTGAGAGTAAAAAGTCAGTTATCAAGCGTCTCAGTCTCACTTTAAACGAAGTGTAGGAGTAATTCTTAAGTGTCAGTCTTAGAGCTGATTTGCGACACCTGGCTGTGTCGCAAAGCTGATCTTGGATGACATCATTAGGAAAAACACCGGCATGAACCAATTGCTGCCTCGGATTTCATGTTCAAGAATATTGTCGGAGAAATGGCAAGATAAAAATCTTAAATCCTAAGATCGTGTTGTGTAAATCCTAAAATAAGTTCACTTTCAACACACTAATGTTGTCACATTGTACTGATTGTCTGTAAATTACATAAAATGTCCTCATTTGCATCATGAATACAGACAAAAATTTCACAGATTTTAAATCAAAAACTCAGCAGCTTTTAAGTTTTTTATGTCTCAGAGCCTGAGGTAATGTTGAGCTGCTCCCCCTCCTCCTCCTCCTCCTCTCC
>NW_013952967.1:253961-255678 GCF_001266775.1 Austrofundulus limnaeus
CACCAGCAGAGTATATTTAATATTTTCTAAAAATTAAAAATCTGAAAAAGCCACACATAAATATCCGCCTTTTAGTCAAACATTATGGGCAGTTTTTATTTTAATTTTTGATATTTTTTGTACTTTTCTTTCTTTTTTATTTCTGATTAAACCTGTTTTCCACCTAATATATGAGAAAAACATTCAGGCGGAGAGTAGGACAGCTGTAATCTCTGTCTTCTCAGTCCATCTCAGACCCCCTAGTGGCAACTCTTAAGAGTCTTAACTTTTCTTGAGAGTAAGAGTGATTCTTAGACAAGAATTTTGATAACTGACACTTACACTTAAGTCTGAGAGTAGGAGCAAATCTAAGAAATTTTCAGCACTTAAGTCAAAAAATCCACTCTAAGAAGTTTGATAAATACGGGCCCTAATTGTCAATTTGCAGGGTAAAAACTTGAGACATGTCATGGAACTTCTTTGGGCCAGTGGTGATTAAATCAGTCTTGTCAACGTTGATGAGCAGGAAATTATTAGATAACCAACCCCTAATTGCTGACAGACAGGCCCCCAATTTAGGCAAATTGACACAGTTTCCCACTGTGAAAGGCATGTACAGCTGTAGATCGTCAGCATTGCAGTGGAAAGTAACGTCAAATGAATGAAGGAGAAGACCGAGAGGCAAAAGATATAAAGAAAACTGCAGGGGCCCCAGCACAGACCCCKGAGGGACCCCATGCTTCACAGCGCAGGTAGCAGAGAGCTTATTTTTAAAAGAAACTGTCAGAGATCTACCAGTTAAATGTGATTTCAGCCATGAGAGTACATTTCCAGTGATTCCAATATCATGTTCAAGTCTATCCAATAAGATACAGTGATCAACAGTATCAAAGGCCGGAAGGATGATCATTGTCTGCATTGTCTGCATTTATCAATAAGTAACTCACCACTTTAAATAAAGCAGTTTCTGTAGAGTGGTTAGATCTAAAAGCAGATTGAAATGCCTTGAACAAATTGTTAGCAGACAGATAGCTGACAAGTTGCTGTGAGACAACTTTTTCAAAGATCTTGGATAAGAATGATAGTTGTGAGATGGGTCTGTAATTAGCAACAGAGTCAACATCAAGCCCAGGCTTTTTTAAGATGGGTACAACCATAGCAGATTTATTATTATTACATTAGAATGAAAATGCAACTTCAAAACCCTTCAAATACAAATATTTTAAATAGATCAGGACGATTCCCACCCATCTGATTTGATTCTTCTTGATGACGCTGCTCATTGACTCTGTCTTTCTCCTTTCAGACTCTGTGTCCACAGGCTCTGTGTTTGGCCGGAGCACCACCTTAAACATGCAGACCTCGCAGCTCAGCACCCCACAGGACACCTCCTGCACTCACATCCTGGTTTTTCCCACCTCTGCCTCTGTTCAGGTGGCCAGCTCTAATTACACCAACATCGACACCAACATCGACATCCTAAATGCCACCACTGGTCAGTGGTGTTTCCTCACATATCCTGCTGTCGTTCAGCTGTTGTTTTTGTGGCTAAAAGTCGGTGTAGCTCATTTGCAGGGCTCCAAACAAACTCATAAAAATTTTTGTCTTACAGTTGTCTTTATGTTATTAGTTAATATTTAAATAAAGGAACACATACAGGTGCTGGTCATAAAATTAGAATATCATGAAAAAGTAGATTTATTTCAGTAATTCCACTTAAAAAGTGAAACTTGTATAT
>NW_013952967.1:257669-264508 GCF_001266775.1 Austrofundulus limnaeus
ACACACACACACACACACACACACACACACACACACACACACACACACACACACACACACACAGTTCCAACCTGGGATCTGACACCTGCTAACAAAAGTGAATGTTTCCTCCATGTTTCAGGGGCAGAGCACAGATCGGATGGAGTCTCATGAAGAGGTTCAGAACCTCCTGCAGCAGCCTCTGGCACTTGGCTACTTTGTCTCTACAGCGAAGGTTGGCCCGCTACCTGACTGGTTCTGGTCGGCTTGTCCGCAGGCTCAGAACCAGTGTCCACTCTTCCTCAAGGTACCAGCCTCTGCCCTCTGATGTCTTAATAGGAAAAATTTAAGTGTTGTATTGTTGCAGCAATGCGCAAACAGCAACTGGGCAGTCAGATTAAAAGRGTTAAGTACGTAATATTCAGAAATGAACAATCAAATGTAGAATAAAATGCACTGTCATTATTTAAGGCTAAGCCAAAATGTTGCAGGGTTTTTGTAAAGTTAGACTTTCTTATGCCAATCAGTGATTTCTACCTTTATATACGTATATATAATCTGAACGATCTAGAAATCTGTAAACAAAAATAAAATTAGGGGTTTCTGCAGATTTCATGGAAGTTGTCAAATATAGGCAGTGGGAACACATCATTAAACCACAACAGTTGTTAAGAGAGTTGTAAAAGGGAGCTGTTGGTGAAATGTAAATCATTTTACTTCCTTATGTGAACAAACCTGAGCAATCACATTTAAACTTTAGTACAGATTTTTATATACACTGTATTTACTTGCACATTCCCCTCGGCAAAGCATCTATTATTAGTTAGACGAGATGAAATAAAAGGTTAAAAGCTTCAGTATAGTCTTTGATGCCCTCTCTCTTTTTTTTGATGGCCTCTTTCTCTTTTTTTGCTTCTTTGCTCAGGCCTCTCTGCACCTCCATGCGTCTTCATTGCAATCAGATGAACTACTGCATAGTAAACACTCCCACCCCCTCGACTCCAATCAGACCTCAGATGTACTCAGGTGAACAACTCCTGGAATCAAGTGCACAAATTACTAACACCCTCCTGACTGTTGGCAGTTTGCAACTGAAGTGCTTTTTGTATTCTTTTTAAAGGTTAACAATGTTCACTGATATTTCACACAATATTAGAAGTTTTAGTGCATAAGTATTGTACCACTTTTATTACTGTTTGCCTGTTATTTAATTTTTATCACATTTTTTTAAATTGCTACTACTTTAGTTTGAGAAAACATCAAGCATGCAACTTGATTAGATGCTGAGCTATGACTTTTCCTAGCAGCATATTGACCAGAATAGATTAAATTTGCACCAAAAAAAGAAACAAGCRCCCAAAGCAAGAATATTACTTTGGTAAAATGTGTTAAAAATAACTCAGCCCTCTTTAGATATCGAACTAGTCATGGAAAGTTTAATGTTACACAGGGTTGCCGCAGTGTAGTAAAAGGTAGTAAATTAAAGGAGCTCAAATTAAGGCCAGTGAAAAAGGTAACAAACAGAATTTGAYTTGGTAGTAAAAATATTGTAGAGGTAGWAAAAATTGGTAGTAAAAGGTAGTAAAYTCAACTCTAGGATTCTTGTATAAACCCTGTTACATGACTGAACAGGGATTATATCAGTTTTTACAGTGATGTTTTATGGTTTTATGGTTTATATAGAGTTTATATAGTTTACATTTTTACATGCTGTAGTGCCATTTTTGGAGCAATTTCATTTTACTATTTATCAAAACAACCCATCCCAAATTTTAATAATAAGTAGAATTCTACCAACATTTAAAAAYAGGTATGCAAATGAGATCGCCTGCACTCCTGTAGGAATTTAAAACTTTCCAAAGGTCTTTTCAAACAATCCATTTACTCTCTATATTGGCACTTATCATTTATCATCAGCAGTGGTGGACACAGGTCTGCAAATCCACTAATTGTGGAACTGTCTTCTCATTGAATCTGTAAACAATTTTGGATAGAAAATTTTTTTGCGAAAAAGGGGCAGATATAATAAGAATTTTTCTTCTGCTGCTGCCTTTCATTTAAATTGTGATTTGTATTGTTTTGTTTGTTGTTGAATTTACGTTGTTTTTAAAGAAATGAATGAAATGAATAAACTAAATTTAGTGGATCAGCTTTTTTTTGCTAACCTTGGAAACCATTAACAGATTGATTAGTTTCTACTAATATTAAGTCCACTAAAAAATTCACAATTGTAATTTCTACTTTTATTCCATTATTTCGAATAAAACAGAACTATCCCCTCTTACAAGCAGTGTGTCTGGCACTGTGTGTGCAGCATATAGCATCTTTAGCAGCTAAACTCAAACTGAGTGTCAAAATAAATCGTTTTACAATATTTAAAAAACAAATGCAAAAAAACTGACCATGTATAAATTACGTTAGAGAAAGTATTTGCTATTTTTTATTTAACTAATTTCAAAAGGCATTTATAAAAAATACAAACCTGATCAGTGCTTTTATTCTGAAAGGGGTAAACTAGACATATCACAAGTTAGCTAGAGCTATAAAGCTAGGTTTGTAGTTGACATGTCGCAGCAGGCACGAGGGGACTGAATCTCACATAATTAGAAATAAAAGTAGAAATATATAAATAGACAAATAAAAATTAAAAAATGCACCTAAAATGCACCAATTAAATTAAAAAAGGAGAGAGCAGGAATCATGTGCAGATTTTTTTTGTTCGTCAAGCTTTTGCTGTCCTATTTACAACATTTTTACAAGTTATAAATTGTACTCCCACATGTCCTTTCGGAGAATAATACAACAGCRTAGAGTCGAGCATAAACACCTACACCGCTAGGGAGTACCCAAAGCGCGACTATAACCCAGCCTTAACGCTKGTTTGGATTGGCCAGTTAGTCACAGATGATCCCACCCACCTTCAATTTAACCAAACAAATTTAACAACAGGTTTGCGTCAGTCCACCAGTATTCATCTGGAATGAGATGAAGAAACATGACACAGACTGAGTGACAATCGTTTTAGCGACTAGCGTTAGCTTCCACTATTTTATTTTATTTTATTTTTAATCTGTTTAGCAGTTTAGCATGAGCGGAGCTAAGATTCTTGTTTAGCAAATTAGTGGTTAGTGAACCTAAATTTTGGTTAGCTGTGCCCACCACTGTGCATCACAATGTAGTCAAATGTTTTTTTTTACTTTGTTTTTATTAATTTTTGTAAACACAAAATATCAAACAAACATACATGAGGGCTGGAGTAAATAATAACAAGTCATCTTATTTATCATTGTGATTTACAGACATATTCCTGTTTATCCCAGGGAAGAAAAAGAAGTAACAGAAAAAAAATGAACAGGAAAAGTAAATACTGAGGAAACTGTTAGGTGCAAGTTATAAAACATGGCAATCAGAATGTTTCTGARTTATCAGTTAATGGTTACATCTTTAGGTGCAAAACAAACTCACTTTTCCCAGAGTCTCTCTCCTTTCTCCTTCTGGAGACATATTGAAAAACTCAACATCTCCATATCCTGGATCATGTTAATAATATTTATTAAAAGTTTCAGGGTGGGAGGGTTTTGTTGAAGCCAACATTTAGTAATTGCCTTCTTGCTTGCAGCCATACAGATCTTCAATAAGTGGATATCACTTGTGTTGAGACCCTCAGGAAGCCTTCCAAGGTATAGAACAGCAAAGGAAAGGTCTAAAATTGTGCCCATGATTTCAAAGATTATTTGCTTCACAGCCTTCCAGAAGGTTTTCAGCTTTGAACATGCCCAAAAACACATGATAGTAATCTACAGGTCACATCCCACATTCCCTCCAGCAAACAGTCTGTGAGTCACCTAATCTAGATTTCTGTTTTGGGGTAATAAAAAAATCTAATTAAATTCTTCCAGCAGAAATCTCTCCGTATCAAAGAGCTTGTAGTGGAAAAAATATTCTTCCACATTTGCTGCCAATTTTCCTGTGAAATTATAATGTTTGCTTCTGTCTCCCACCTCTGTCTGGTGTACTCTGTTGAGATCTTCTTCATAGCTGTGAAATTTYTGTAAAGTTTACCAATGATGCATTTTGAATTTTTGGCAGCATATTCATCCATAAATATCTGAATTATCCCTGTATTTGTATCGAAGTCTGTAGTCATGATTTCCCTCCTAAAAAAACTTTGAATCTGCAAATAACGATAGAAATCTTCTCTATTCAACCCATAAGTATGGCACATTTCCTCAAAAGTTAATAACTCCCCCTTTTTATTATCTTACAGAATGAAGTGATTCCCTGTCTTTCCCATATCTTATATTTATGATCCATCAATGCTGGAAGGAAGAGTGGGTGGTGTACTCAACATTMCTATCTGTCTGTGGAGATTAAATTTCTTAACCACCTCTGCTGCTCACTTTCTTAAGGAAAAACTTACACACAGATTATCACATACTTGGGGCAGTCTATCCATACAACCCAAAACAGATTGTATAGGGAAGTCCAACAAGGAAAGTTCAATGTCCTTCCATTTAGCTTCATAAGTGGGGTTGCACCAACATATAAGAGGTCTAACTTGTGCAGACCAGTAATAGAACATTAAACAAGGCAGGTCTAAACCTCCCTGTTCCTCCGGAAGTTGGAGGGTTGAGTATCTTACTCTTGGCCTTTTATTATTCCATATAAATCTTGAAAAATGTTTATCCCTTTCCCTGAATTGTTTTGCTGGAACCTCTACTGGGAGTGCTGCAAAAACATATAGTAGTCTTGGAAGAATATTTATCTTTATTGTTCGTATTCTGCTGCTGAGGTCAAGGGGAAGCAGGTTCCACCTATCCAGATCTTCATAAATTTCCTTATTTATGCTTTTATAATTAATCTTATAAAGTTGAGAAAGATTTATTGTCAGAATGTAGTCAAATGTTTTCATTATCTCATTTACTTGTAACTGAATATTTTTCTGTATTTGAACAGATTCGTACTGGAGCAGTACAATGCTCTTTCCTGGCTCACATGCGACCCCGCCACACAGGACCGACGCTCGTGTCTGCCCATTCACTTTGTGGTGCTGAACCAGATGTACAACTTCATCATGAACATGTTGTAACCAGCAGTCTTGTTGTGATAGAATTTACGAGAAGAGCAAAGTGACTGCCTCAGGCAGGGGGTCTTATCACCTGAGGAGGACGCCAGAGTTGATGCTGTACCAAAAGTGGACCGTTTGGCTGGGTGAAGCATGTCTGGTTCCATCCCCTTGCTGCTGTTACTGGTCCACACAGTCCTGGCCCTGTGATCTAACAAGACATTTACACGAGAACAAGAGAATAAAGAAAAGAGGAGAACCAGAAATTGAGATGCAGTTAATGAACGTGTGAATGATAGATTGTTATGGTATGTAGCATGGCAGTACAGTCACTGGCCAATCTGTACCTGACTCTATCTTTAAAGTTAATGGAAGAAAAGGGACATATTGGGATTGGGGGGAAGGGGTGGGGAATTTAAAAACCTCAAAGGATTTTTGGTTTTAAATCATAAAATTCCTTTTTAATGCTTTGGATGAAATAGTATCCAAATGAAACGCCTGCATCTATCTTATTTATTGTAAGTTTTTAAATGTATAATTTGTCTTATTTCTTACCTTATATATATATATATATATATATATATATATGGAGGTTTATATCACCTACCTGCTTTAAAGCAATTGGTCAAAGATATATGTCTTAATAAAACAGCCAAGGGGAAAAAACATAAAAATGATATAAAGTCCCAGAAGGTCACTTTTAGAGTATTATTTTTTTGTAATGGAGACAGAATATTTGTATTGTCACAATGTACAGAAGAATTTGAGTGGAGAGTTCTGCTCCATGCCTTTGAGCATGAAGGACTTACAGCAAAGCTGTAGCTACAGAGGAATTGTACAGCAATGAACTTCACTGTGTTCAAATAAAGAGGTACATTGTTGTAAATAATATTTTATACTACACATTTAGACACAAAAAAACAAATTGCAATATAAATAAATAAATATATATATATATGAACGCCACGCCAGCACTTGGTGATGTGGCTTCTGTTTTAGGAATAAAGTGTGTCAACTTTATCTTCTTGTGCTTGTTTTTTTTTTTTTTTTTTTTTTTTTTTTTGGTTTGGGGAGAGTGGGGGAGCTAGAATCTGCAGCTGGAAAAGGAGAGGAACCAGATATTAGGATCTCTTGAAAAAATATTTTTTTCTGCACCTCTTATGATCACCAGAATTTGGAAACATCATTTTGTTTTGATACAATTAGCTCAGTAACATTTTACTCCTGCCCATTGGCTACACTACATTTGTTTATAAGTTATATAATGTTGACTTTTTTTTTCTCAGATCCTATTTGGCTGTTGTTAAACATTTATGACCCATCAAATTGTCCTTTGGGCATAGATAAATACATTTATACAGTTATTAAACTTGCAAAGATATTAATTTACTAACTGGAAAAATCGTGGTCGTTTGCAGTGACCATCTGCTTCTATTCAAGAGTAGATCTGCACTTTACCTACAAGTGGGAGTAGCATTAAAATAAAATTTAAGGATAAACGGATGACTTAGCCAATGGTCATGTTGCAGTTTATTTTTCTGAGTTTTGCATTTCCTTTTGCTGGCAGCAGTCGTTGAATAAAAAGAAACCAGCTCTCCTTCATTTCCCAGAGAATGTTGACAATGTGGCATTTAAAATGTACAGGATTTGATATGCTTCTAAAAAGGTAGGTAAAGGCCTTAATGACGTGATAATCTATCTATCTATCTATCTATCTATCTATCTATCTATCTATCTATCTATCTATCTATCTATCTATCTATCTATCATATGATCAATAGCTGCAGTTTGAGAC
>NW_013952967.1:271020-273531 GCF_001266775.1 Austrofundulus limnaeus
CTATCTATCTATCTATCTATCTATCTATCTATCTATCTATCTATCTATCTATCTATCTATCTATCTATCTATCTATCATATGATCAATAGCTGCAGTTTGAGACTCACATTTGGTTTTAAAAGTCTTTCTCTAATCAGTTTTTTGTTATTCAGATAAAAGCAGGCCTCTCTGCTACAGGACGTCTTTCAAATAGTCCAGAAATACTTTCTACATTATCGGTGATGTGGAAAAAATAAGTTCTTTTTAACTTTTTTTAATGGTTTAAATGTACAAGGCCAGGGCGTGAAACGTACACTTTAAAGGCATTTCCATGAACTATCTGGCATCAGCTGGGACGAGCTTTCCTCCTCTGCAAGTTCACTCCCCTCAGTCCTCTGTACCGGTTCGACTCGAGGGCCAGCTGAACATAACGCAGTACGAGGTCTGAAGGCCTCAATGGTAAATTCTCCCCAAAACGATTTGTCCCAAAGCGAGGTAAGGTGTTTTTTTTATTTAAATTCTGTGTTTAGTTCACGTAAATATTTCTTCAATTGTGAGAAACCATGCTACACAATCGAGCACTGATCCATGACAGCTAGCTTTGGCTAGCGTTATAGCTTGCCTGCTAGCATGCTAAGGCTCGCGCTGAAAACAAATGGAATCGATGGATTTTGTTAGTTACCAACAGCTAGCAGCTAGCTTTAACAAACCCCTCTAAGTGGTCCGAGCCGCTGGGCAGCATATAAGTATTTTCATAATCTCTTGAGTCAAACCTGTGAGCCGAATTAGTTTATCTATTAAGCGCGTTTTTAAAATTAAATGATAGTTATTCTCTATAGTGAATGCTGGCGTTAGCTTAACCTCCACTTTGTTTTGCAACGTAACATAAATATACTATAGCAACTGGTGGACCAAATTTGTAAAATGATTGCGGAGTACTTATCGTAAGCCAGACCTTTACACAAATACAGACTTGTCCTTTATGAAATTAGTAATAAGTATTATAATCACATAACAGCTGTTAAGCATTTTGAACTTTACCCAGCATCATTAGTTTTGCACAGGTAGTAGTAATTCAACAAAATGGTAAATCAGTACATGCCACAAGCCCTGCTTAGTATTTCAGTCTCATCTAATTTTTGTATTCATAAGTTTTATCTTTTCTTTTTTTAACCAGGTGGTACAGAGAAATGTCTGACAGTGCAGGGCTGCAGTTTGTCAGCTCTTATGCATTTGAAGCTATGCAGAAGGTGGATGTGGTGCGCCTGGCTGCTCTGAGTGACCCAGAGCTCAGGCTCTTGCTGCCTTGTCTGGTGAGAATGGCTCTGTGTGCTCCTGCAGATCAGAGCCAGACCTGGGCACAGGACAAGAAGCTCATCCTCCGCCTGCTCTCCGGAGTGGAAGCTGTCAACTCTATTGTAGCACTTTTGTCTGTGGACTTTCATGCTTTGGAGCAGGATGCACGGAAGGAACAGCAGCTCAGGTGAATGATATTAGCAATAGTTCTCATGAATTCATRTTTACCAGGGGTGTAACGGTATGCWTCCTCAATCTCTCTCTATCCTCACTACATCTACATCAATGTCCTCTCCAACTTCATCCATATACTTAGTTTCTTTGTTTCTTTCTTAGTTTTTTTTTTACCCCTTATCCTTCCTCTGCACATGTCCAAACCTTCTCAGTCTGGCCTCTCTAAACTTTATACAACCYGTGTTGTACTTCTGATGATCTTCTTCCTAATATTATACATCCTTGTCACTTCCAAAGAGAACTTCAACATCTTCAGCTCTACACTTCCAGTTTCTTTYTCCTGTGTCCTTGAGTTCATCTTTGTGTAATCACAATATTTTGCCTGTTCTATCAGACACAAGGCTGGTGGTTCCAATGGAGAGAGCATCTTGGTGTCACAGCTCCAGCATGGCCTCACCCTGGAATTTGAACACAGTGATCCCCTCAGGAGACTTCGTCTGACTCTCAGCGAACTGCTGGCTATCATGAATAAGGTAGCTAAGACTTACATGGCACAGGCAAAGACATCTTGTTATTTAAATGACAATACCCTAAATAAGTTTATAAAACATTATTTACGAGTAGTTTTATTGATAATAATAATTTCTATACCTGTCCATTTGATTAGAATATGGATTTGTTGCTATAACACCAAAGACAAGAAGGGATTTTAATAATTTATACTGATTTCAACCCGAACTGCTGCCTGTTGTGTAAGAAAAAGATGCCTGATGATKAAAGTATTCTGTTTGTAAACATAACTGCAACCAGAAATAATACACTGCTCAAAAAAATAAAGGGAACACTTATACAACACAATCTAACTCTGAGCAAATCAAACTTTTTTGAAATCAAACTGACCACTTAGGAAGCAACACTGATTGACAAACAATTCCACATGCTGTCAGTACATTCAACCTTGTACAGAACAAAGTGTTCAATGAGAATATTTCCTTCATTCAGATCTAGGATGTGTTATTTGAGTGTTCCCTTTATTTTTTTTAAGCAGTGTACTTTATTAC
>NW_013952967.1:273859-274956 GCF_001266775.1 Austrofundulus limnaeus
AAAGGAAAAAAATTGTATAGGTCCTCTGGACGGGTTCTTCTTTAATGAAACGTTTCATTAAAGAAGAACCCGTCCAGAGGACCTATACAATTTTTTTCCTTTGATTTTTTACCTGGATTACTGAGATGCATCAGGACGTTAGGCGCACCAGTACAACCAGTGCAAAAAGTTAGTCTATAGAGCCCTAATAACCTTTTTTTGTTATGAGTTCACTCAGAACGGATGCAGGACACAAATGTGTTATCTAGCAAGTAGATTATTTTTGCAAACTTTAAATATATTTTGTGGAATTGACTTTTTTGTGTAAGTTTTAGGTATTGCGCATTTTGAATAATATCCATTGTTCCTTGATTTAAGACCAGTGTAAGAATGTGTATTATTTGAATGACTTTTGTATTTTTTGTATGAAAATGTCATAAAGCTATCTAACATTTGTGATAAGTTTTATCAAAAAGTTCAAATTCAAATTTTATTTATTCATTTCATTTAAAAAACACATTACATACAACAAAACAATACAAATCAAATAAAATGAAAGTCATCAGTACAAGTTACTTGTAATGATTAAAGGAGGGTGGGGTTATTATGCAAAATTGACATCTTTGAGCTTTATATCACGTTATAAAGTAATTTCCTCACCAAAAACATACCCAGTGTTGCGTTGACTCATTCAGTCATGTTTGAGAAATCCATGAATCTCCCGTGTTAGCCGTGTGGAGCTGCCTAAATACACAGGTACAAAGCACCGCCTATTTGTACGTCGCTCCTCTCTAGAGCTCAGACTGCAGCCAAGCTTCTGCCTCACAGCTCCATCACTAGCAGCAGCAACAATTAGCAAACACCTGGTGGAACTGCACATCTTATCGAGCTTTTAATACTAACTATTCCTCAGTCCAGTCCTTTTCAAATTAAAAAATGTCATCATTGAGGAAATGCATTTGTGGATGCCAAAGAGACTAGCCTCTTACAATGCTCCTAGCAGTTCTTGGAGAAACAGATGCCAATTTCAAGGCTGTTTGACTTTGCATCATAGCCATATTTAGTTTATTTTATGATTTAAAAAAAAAGCAATTGAAGGTAATAAACTTGAATTGAAC
>NW_013952967.1:278051-280581 GCF_001266775.1 Austrofundulus limnaeus
CCACACACACACACACACACACACACACAAAAATCCTGTAAATCTTAGTTGTAGTTTTCTGTTTAGGTTTGTTGTGTCTAATGTTTTACATAATGTTTGTTTTCTTGTTTCACTCCCAGAACTGCCTTCTTTGCTGCCCATCGTGGACGTGGCAGAGGCTTTGCTTCATGTCCGCAACGGTGACTGGTTTCTGTGCCTGCTGGTTGCCAATGTGCCTGACAGCTTTAATGAAGGTACTTTATCTGTCTTAGAGAGCCGCATCGACTGCCAGTGATGGTGTAAAGGCAGTGGGGCTGGTTAATTACCTGTACTAATTTCATATTGTTAGAGTGCTGGCTGGTGCAGAGGCTGGCTTTAACTCATCACCGCCTCTGAAACTTCACACTACAACTTTCTAATATACTTTAAAAGAATGCATTAATCAAGTGCCACTTTATGTATTAAGCTTTTTCAAAGCTTTAGCTAATTTGTCTCTTTACTGTAGTCATGCCACAGGCCCAAGGGTGTATGTATTTGTCTTTGATAATAAACATTCATGTCTCTGACTCACAGAGCTGCTTGAGAAACAAATTAAAGGATGAGAATGCCACTTGTCTCCAGTGCCTCCTTCTCACACACAGGGTCAGAGCTAAGTCAATAGTGTATTTATTTGTTACACAGCAGTTAGCATCAAGGAATTCTTTAAGCTTCATTACTGAAAAAGACCTTGTTTCATTAACGAGAAAGTGAAATGAAGGGTGAAGTGTTGGAGATGGGCCTGTCTAGAAGCATCAAGGTCAGTCATTTTCAGCACCAGCTGATAGTCGGGCTTAAACTCCACTGGCTGTTTTTCCTTTAAGCAGCATAGATAGAAACTAATACAATTACAGAAAATACCGCAGTCTTAGTTAGCCATAATATTTTACTTTATAAGCAGTCTGCTGTAGGGAAGCTGAAGACAAATGAGAGAGTACATTCCTGATGGGATTAGAGTTCTCTTACCCCCCGTGGCAAATAAGTTATGATTCTGTGGTGTGTACTTCTAATGGAGCACAGGACTGGCCCATAGCAGCAGAGAAAATAAACTGTCAGTAATGTATGAAAACCTTAGATTTAAAGTATGTTTAACAGTATTAAACATATAACATATATAAAACATATAGTAAAAACATAAAAACATATAGTATTTTAACAGAGCATCTGATTGAAACTTCCCAACATGTTAGTGTTAGGGTGATTGGTAAAATGTTCCTGTGTTTGGCTGTAGTATGCAGAGGTCTAATCAAGAACGGAGAGCGCCAGGATGAGGAGAGTGTGGGTGGTCGGCGCAGGACTGAAGCCCTGAGGCAGCTGTGTCAGATGAATCCCTCACAGGCCCTCAACATCAGAGCCATGGTGGTTAGTAGCTTTAATATCATCACAAGTCTTCAAAATAAGGCCACAAATCTCCACCCTCAAAATTTATTTATTTTGATTAGAAAATGTTTTTCTCTTAACTTAGAGCCGTCTCTCTTCACCGGAGAGACATTTCTCCACAGCTATTCTGCTTGTTTACATTTATTTATTTATTTTGTAATTTCTTATGTTTAGACAAAAAATGAATACTTAGCACATTTTAAGCATCTCTTGTTGTGAGATGCTTCAAAAAGGTAATGTAATGTTTGTTATGAATTATTGTGTTTGCAGAAACATGGTTGAATAAAATATTGAGTGTGAGCTCAACATTATTTACTGTTATCACACATCTAATATGGCTTTGCAGATTCCTCCTAATAATAAATCATTAAAAGCAACAGTACAGCTTTACAGTCTGTATCGCTGCATTGCAGATATATTAACTATACAAAAAGACTTAAACAGAGATGATATTAAAACAAACTCCAAAATCAGATCTTACCTCTGTGTTCAAACTGAACAGTGCAGAGAGGTAAATTGTTAAGTGTCTGTCAACTTCCTTTTTTTTTCTTCTCACTAAGATGGACTCCCATCGTAAAGGGTAGTGGAAGAGATTTGTCTCTTTACTGATTTATGTTGTGATACACTGTAGTGCTAACCCTGAGGGGAGGAAATTTTCTTCTCACTTCTCCTTTTCTCAAGGAGGTTACAATGTTTGTTCAGTTATTGAACAAGGCCCCAAGAGGTTGTGGAAATTCATTGCCTTGCAGAATGATGCCTCAGCACGACTCAAACATGGTTTTACTAAGATAGAAGGGCTTGAGTGTTAATATGGAGCTGAGCTGGAAATATTTTCAGCAAACTGATCAGTAGAGCTCTGTGTTAACATATGATGTGGTGCTGTAAATGTAACATGGTTATAATCAGGTTAAATTCATGATGCAAAAATGAATTAGAATAGTTCCCGGAGAAACTATAAAGGGCTTGCTGTCCAATTTAAATAAATATTTGAATTTTCTGTTTGTTGGAGATCACTGTGCTCTACTGCCATCCCAAATCTGACTCAACAGGGCTCTAGACTAACTTATTGCACTGGTAGCACCAGTGCGCCTAACATTTTTTCTTAGGCGCACCAGCACAAAAGTTAGGTGCACCC
>NW_013952967.1:281787-283124 GCF_001266775.1 Austrofundulus limnaeus
TGTGTGTGTGTGTGTGTGTGTGTGTTTTTTTTTTCAGGTGGAGGAGTGTCACCTGCCCGGTCTTGGTGTGGCTCTTACTTTGGACTATAAGCCAGATGCACCTGATGAGGCAGTCAGCCCACTTGTGTCTTACGTTAGTGGTCTGCTGCTGGGAACCAACAGTAAAGTCCGGACCTGGTTCAGTATGTTCATTCGCAACGGACAACAGGTAAGGATCAACTGTTAACTGTTTTATTATCACTAATATACAAACACTGTACACAGAAATAACATAAAGCTGCACATATTTGTAACTTTAAAATAAAATTTATGATGTGAAGTTGTTTTTAAAATAAATATCTATAAGGAAACAATTACCAGAAAATTTACAGTATGTATTAGTTAAATGTCAGATCAGTACACTAAATTTACATTAAATAAATGAACGACTTCTGCAAAAGAGAAAGGAAAATGTTTTAACTATTTATCAATTAAAAATAGACATTTTATTGTTGTAAATCACACTTCTCCCTTTTATGACGGCAAGGTTTCAAACTATTGTGATGTTTTTCTATTCTCTCAATTCTTTTTAACTAAATACCTTAAATGGAATCTCAACAAATAAAACGAAAGTTACATATGCAACCACGGTTCTATGAATCCCGAATGACCGTCAAACGGCGGTGCTGAAAGCATTGAATGTTTCTTTTGCAAATGCGATGTTCGAGTAATTAATATCAACAAAGTCACAGCTGTGACCCATCAGATGATTACCTTGAACCGATATAGGCGGGTAACATCCGGGGCTCTGCTCCTACAGAATCTTCTCGCGAAACGCGAGGATTCTGGGTGACAGAAGCTCTGGCAGTAATTCTGGATTCATAGAACCGTAGTTACATTCTTAACTTTCGTTCCATTTCATCCCTGCTGACCGCCAGAGGGCAGTGCTGAAAACATTGAATGACTAATACCAACGATGTCACACAGAATCCTGAGCACATACCTCACTGAGGAAGCCCAGGAGACCCTTGAAGAAGCACCTGGCCCAGAGGATGAGAGGCAGCCACATTGAAATTATAGAATSTGGTAAATGTGCTCGGCGAGGCCCAAGATGCCGCAGCACATATCACCTTCAGCAGAACTCCTCTCATAGCATAGTAGGCATTTGTGAAGGAATTGTTCAGATTTAAAGTATTTTTGTTTAACATACATACAGTGGGGAGAACAAGTATTTGATACACTGTTGATTTTTCAGGTTTTCCCACTTGCAAAGCTTGTAGATGACTGTAATTTTTTTATCATAGGTACTCTTCAACTGTGAGTGATGGAATCTAAAACAAAAATCCAGAAAAATACAA
>NW_013952967.1:284729-288118 GCF_001266775.1 Austrofundulus limnaeus
GCAGTTAATACAGGTAATGAGTGGAGAACAGGAGGGCTTCTTAAAGAAGAACTAACATGTCTGTGAGAGCCAAAATTCTTACTGGTTGATAGATGCATAAACCGGCCAAGGCTGGCCGGTTTATGCATGGTTGCCAACACTCGACCATCTGAATTGAGGCGTAAAAAGACCCTTGGGTCCCGCCAACAACTGTGTAACTCCTTCAGATAATCCTCTGACTGAGGAACCGTGAACTGAGGAGGAGCTCGGCCGTGCTTAAAAAAGGCACTACCAAAGGCAGATACCTTCCCCTGCGAGAGCGGGACCTCCAACTGTAGCTGTCTCAAAGCCATACGCATGATGTCCTGCATGGGGCTGAGACCTGATCCGCTGGCTGCACTCTGTGATGAAGAGAGTGAACCAGTCTCTGAACCGTGATAGGACTGTGCCTCCTCCTCACCCCTAAAGCAAGAGGCGGCGGCAGCCAGAGACAATACGTCATCCTCTCCAGTCAACTCAGCCATAGATATGGGGAAGAAAAAACAGGCCCCTCCACCGCACTACCCAGCTGACGTTCCTCGAGCAGTGGTTTAATCTCTGCCAATTCTGCCGACAACTGTTCAACTCACATAGAGAGACCCCAATCAGACTTAGACCATCTCTTTTTGGGAGGCGCTGCAGTAACCGTGGCTTCACTCTGGTGCTTCGAGCGACATGGTTGGGCTACCTGCCCCGAAGGCAGAAGGTCATTGGGACTCTTCGGGCACAATTGGGCCAACCGAGCCACCCTCACTGCATGAGGTAAATAACTGCAGTCCATGCAGGGGTTCTCTGACAGGGTCTCTGTCAGGTGATCGCTTCCGAGGCAGGCAGGGCACTGGTCATGACCATCAACTGCCTGCAAGCGTGGGCCCACAATCCACACAACTGTGAGAACTGTCCATGCTGTGTTCCCCTGCAGACTAAATATGCTGAGATTGGGAGAGGGGGCGCAAACGCAGCCGTCACCAAGCATAGCAACAAACAATAACTTAGGTAGGGAAAATCACACAGGGCTGACACAGCGACCTGAATTATAAACGGAAAAAACAGCTGTAATTGGGAGAGGGGGCAGAAATGCAGCTGTCACCAAAACACAGCTAACTAGAAAAACAGAGCTGATACAGTTCAGCTATGGAACAAAGTAACGGCTGAGATAGGGAGAGGGGATGCTAACGCAGCCGTCACCAAAACACAGCATTCGGTTTGAAGAACCAAAAAGAGCTTTCACAGCTACGTCCAGCTAGAATAGAATGAAATCAGGCTGAGATTGGGAGAAGCAGCGTACACGCGGCTGTTACCAAAACACAGCGAATTAGAAAAAATTAAACAGAGTTGATGCTGCTATGTTCAGCTAAGGAACAGAAAGCAGTCAGGATGAGATTGAGAGYGGGAGCGCTAACGCAGCCATCCAAAAACACAGCAAAGACTTAATAACACAAATGTGGCKTAACAGTCGGCTCCGTCAGTTACAGGATGGGAAAAGACAGAATGAGATCAGGAGAGGCAGCGTAACGTGGCTTCACCAAAACACAGAGACTGAATAAAACAGTCTAGGGTAAACTGCTGGGAAAAAAAAAAAACCTCAGCAAACGGCAAACAAAAAGAGACTAACACTGTTAGTTCACTCCACAGAAAGAAGAACGCTGCGCTGGAAGAGGAAGTGACAAGTTAGTATCGCCAGCAAACGGCAACAAAAAAGAGGCTAACATTGTTGGCTCAAGTCCAACCACAAAGTTTTGAAACTGAGACGGGGTGTGAAAATAATGCACCTTCGCCAGTCAATACTGCAGAAAGTAAATGTAGGAAAAAAGCCGGGACCAGAGACAGCGTTCTTCACCGGCAGACAGCACATACCTCTACGAAGATCACTTGTCGCAGCCCGGGAGGGCGAACTCGTAACTCTGGCCAACAGGTTAATGGGTGTCCGGCGACAGTGAAGCAATCCAAACTTTTTGCAAAGGCTAATGCCAAGCAAAAATGCGAACCACACACGAGAAGAAAAAAGGAGAAGAGCCCCGGATGTTACTGGCCTATATCGGTTCAAGGTAATCACCCGATRGGTCACAGCTGTGACTTTGTTGATATTAATTACCGGTACTCGAACAGCGCATGCGCAAGGGGAACATTCAATGCGTTCAGCACCACCCTCTGGCAGTCAACAGGGATGAAATGGAACCTAAATTGCTTTAATAAGCTCTAAATTAGTCTCTCCTACTCAGGTGTTGTATAATCTCAGACAAGTTTTTAAATGTCTCAGAATCATTGTAAGAAGAATAAACTGTTTTCCTWGCGATTTAAATACAAAGACTTAGTTTTTTTTAATCTTATGTCAACAATGTAATTTTAATTTCAACTTTCAGCTAATAGGTCATAAAAGTCAAATCAGGCCTGATCCATTTGATTAATTTTAGTGATGAGTTCTAACCTTTGGAAAGTGTTATCTAAATATTAATTACTTCAAACAAAAAACTGTATTGAGTTTAGACATCCTACATACAGATCAAACATACTGTATACATCACATGAATGCATTAATGTTCTAATTAAGTCATCAAACTTCATTAAACAGAAAAAACAATACTGCAGCTACCAGCTGTTAGCATCATTTTATTTCAGCTTTCATAATGAATGTGACAAGGTTAAACTTAAATCTGAATTGTAGTGGGAGGTATAAAAAAAGCTGGTCTAATTTTTTTAATTTTTTTATTTTTTGCTAATATTTCTTTTGACTGCAGATATCATTTCATCAGAAATAATACTTCACATGAAACTGTTCCTTGATCGTACCAAAACGTTGAGACTTTAGGGGAAATTCTCCATTTAACTCTGGTCTTTCCCTCTTTTTCTCCTCGATGCTGCCAGCGTAAGAGAGAAAGCAGCTCTGTTCTGTGGCAGATGCGAAGACAGCTGCTGCTGGAGCTTGTGGCCATCCTGCCGCGCTCACGCAGCACCCGCGTGCCCAATGTGAATGACATGGAGGATGAAAGTGGTTCAGGGTACTCTGGTCTCAGGGAGGAGCATGTTGTGAAGGCCAGTGCTCTGCTGCGACTATACTGTGCTCTCATGGGGATTGCTGGTCTCAGGTAAGATTCAGCTACCATACCATAGGCTACGTTCACACTGCAGGCAAATCCGACCCAAATCCGATTTTTTTTTTGACTCATCTGACTCATATCCGATTTTTTTATGACAGTCTGAATGCGACAAATCCGATTTTTTTCAAATCCGACCCAGGCCGTTCAGTATGTGGTTTTAAATCGGATAAATATCTGACGTTTTCAAAGTGACTGCAGTGTGAACGCTCATGTCACATTCATCTGACTTTTTCATCAAGAGGAGGGGGTGAAGGATCGATAAGACACTAACCT
>NW_013952967.1:288128-294459 GCF_001266775.1 Austrofundulus limnaeus
AATGTATGAATATAATATACAAGTTTCACTTTTTAAATGGAATTACTGAAATAAATCTACTTTTTCATGATATTCTAATTTTATGACCAGCACCTGTGTATATATGTATATATATATATGATAYGACGCAGAGTCAGTGAGCGGCAGAGTATTAATCTACAGATTTATTATCGAGGGACTATTAAAGATGACGCAGAATCGCAACTGTGTAGCTAGTTTAGAAATATTTAATCACCACAGAATCACTAAAGTATTCAGTTTGTTTTGTTTGATACAAGGCAGCAGATGTCTGTCACACATGTTCCACTTCAGCCAAGCTGAGTTCTGCTCCACGCCTCTTTTGGTTCCACGCTGCTGTGTTAATTTATGAACGCATACATGTGAGCGGGACCTGGCCGTCTTCACCTGTGATTTTATGATTGACCCGGAGGGGAATCTGCCAGTCTGTGTAGCGATTTCACTAATTTGACTTATGAAAGAGACTTGAGTGTAGAGTCTCTCTCCTCCTGCCCTTCATCAGGCCAGATTTATGTGAGAGTTTATGTCCATTTTTTTAATTGCTGTGTTTACCCATGTGCTCCCGCCTGCTTCAAGGAGGAAGTAATGAARCCCATCAGCAGTGGCTATGAACCCATGTCATTAAAAAAATCACTTTTACATTTCTTTAACACCTTGGATGCCCTCAGACATCCAAATGAAATTCTTGTCCTTCTGTTTTCTAAACATTCTCTATCTGTTTTTGCTTTTTATGGCCTGTGTCTGACACAACTTTTTGTTTTTTAAGCTCTGATGCAGAGGAAGCCCAAGTCCTATTCAGCAGCCTTGATGGACCAGATCCCCATTAAGTACTTGGTTACCCAGGCCCAGAGGCTGCAGCAGGAGCTGGGGGGTGAGCTCGTTCACAGCTACTAAAAACACTAAATCATGGGTGTCAAACTCATTTTCAGCAAGGGCCACATGAATATTATGTTTGCCTTCAAAGGGAAAGTTGTAATCAACTTTCGTGTCAAACTTTGGCTAAACAAGAAAAGTCACATTCCTCAACTGAGCACAGCTAACAAACAATAACTAAGCTCTACATAATAGTATGTGCACAGAAACCGTCTGAAACAAATTTGAAGAGAAAAAAAATTGACATGTAAATGAGAGATGGAGTTTATGGTCAGTGCTGGCTCTAAAGCAGCATATGCCTATTTTAAAATATGAATAAGTTTTTTTGAAGCTCCTGCAAGTCACATAAAATGCTGTGGCAGGTCACATTTGKCCCTCGGGCCTCAAGTTTGACGTGCACTAAATTATAAGAATCTTGATTAGCCTTTTAAGTTACCTCAAAGGAAAACAGTATTATTATTATGATGGAACAAAGTGAATGATTTCAGGTCTGCACTCTGCCCTGCTGAGACTGCTTGCCACCAACTACCCCCACCTGTGTTTAGTGGAGGACTGGGTTTGTGAGGAAGAGGTGACCGGTACCCTGCCCCTTCTGAGAAGGATGATGCTTCCCACCAACACCTGTAGATACACCCAGAGCCAACTTCACCAGGGTGAGTNTGAAAAAGAAGGATTTAAAAGCATGAAATAATACCTTTTAAGACCTGCAGTGTGAACGTAGCCATAGATTCAGATACCATACTTCTGAGGTCTGGATGTATTAATATTTTTTACTTGTATTTTTCTTAACCCAAATGTTTAGCCTCTCATGATGTGTACATTTTCTAAAGATTTTTTTCATCTGTCTTTCTGTTTATGATTGCTCTTTAGACCTACTGATGAAGAGGCGGAGCAGCTGTTGCAGCTGATGACTAGCCGACCCCCGGCAACTCCTGCTGGGGTTCGCTTTGTGTCTTTGTCTTTCTGCAAGCTGCTGGCCTTCCCTATGCTGGTCAGGTACATAAAACAAGTATCATTTCTTGTTTACTGTTGTCTTTTCCTTTTTATTTATTTATTTTTATTGAACAGACATCACAACACATGTTTTGCCCCCCAGTCGTTGTGATTTCCTGATGATGTCCCTACATGTCACATGATCTCATTGTTCTGTGTTTGGTTGAATCATATATATGTTAAATATTATTGTGTGTGTATTTTAGCACTCCAGAGCAAGAACAGCTGATGGTCATGTGGCTGAGTTGGATGATCAAAGAGGAGGAATACTTTGAGAGGTAAAAATGTTTGTATTTATGTTAAGAAAGTACTGCCTTCAGACGTTGGGAAGTTCTAAAATTAAAATGTAGAAACTTTTTAATCATCCTAGCAATTATGATGAAATTAGTACCTTTTTTAGGATTAGAGAATTGTGCAACATTAACACTCGCTATATAAATAATGAAGTATTGAAGATTTTCTTTCTTTATGCAATGTGTTTTGTTGTGTTTTCATTCAAACACATTTTTCCCCCAAGCTGCTTGTTTTTTCAGGTGAAATAAGTTATATAACCTATAAAAATTGCAGATTACACAAGTGTATTCATGTTTTTTTTGTGACTCTGCTACATAAAGCATGAATGTTCAGAAGTACACTAGTAGATCATKTAGGTTACTTGTTTCAGGAAGTATAATAATCACTGTTGAAATTCTGTTGGATTATCAGCAGTCCTTGATGCTTTCCTCAGTTGCCTCCTGCATGTGTGTTGTGTGTGTTCTTTCTTACAGTGCTGCAGGCGTATCTGCTTCTTTTGGAGAGATGCTATTACTGGTTGCCATGTACTTCCATAGCAACCAGCTCAGCTCTATTATTGAATTGGTGTGCTCTACTTTGGGGATGAAGGTAATGTGGATGGTGGGAGGGAAACATTGATCAATAAATCTGTCTGGCTGACCAGGTACTGGCTCACTTCACTACAGCAGTGGTGCATATACAGTCTATATCACTAATGAAACACTTGCAGCATGCACATATCTAAGCAATACACACTGTACCCTGTGGCCAATTTGCCATTTTATTACTTATTAAGTGCACCATTGTTTGCTCCCTGTGTCCTAAATAGTTTTCATGTCTGAGTGTATTTTCCACTAAGATGTGTAATGTAATTGGATTTGGAGCCTGTTTGCTTCCACCTCTAGGGCAATCCTTTCAATTCAGCGCTCTGCCTGCCATGTAGAATTTTCTTATGAAATATGAAAGAAGGGAATTACAAAATACTGCCACAGCTGCCTGCAGGTTGTTTTCACTCACAGAGGGCCTACCACTGTCAGTGTTTCTCATTGGTTTTTTTATTTCTCTCTTTCTCTTTTTTTCTGGTGATGGCATTTAACTTTCTACAGATTGCCATCAAGCCCAGCTCTCTGAGCAAGATGAAGACCATCTTCACTCAGGAGATTTTCACTGAACAAGTATGTATACAGTTGTATCCATCTATTCTGGTGGAAATTTTCTGCTCACAGTCTTGATATTTTCTCATTGAAAGTTGTATCTAAAGCTTTTCAGTTAGCCTCAAAGTATTTACTTTTAAGGTACAACTCTGCAGTTTTTGAGACATGATTAGATTTTTTGGATATTTTGATTTTGTTGCATACTGATGCTAACATTAATTTATTTAACAAAAATAAGTCTAATATAATAACTGTTAGGGCTCCTGTATACTCCCTCCGAAGCCAAACAGTAGATGCGCAGTCTCGTGGTTTATCTGCATCTGTTTTCGCAAATACCTTCAAACACTCCGTGCCGAGTTTCTTGGAAACCCCTCCTGCTGCAGCATACGTCACTACAGGGGGGGTTCCTCCCGCTGGGGTCTACAATGCTGAAAAAAAAAAGTCAGAGACCAGTCGTCTGATGTTATTTATTCTGTCCCATTTTTATCAGTTATATTACACCGTGCAAAATGCCTGTTTTATCTCCGTCCATGAGTTTTTAGCCGTTTGACTATCTTTATAAATTGCTACTTCCTGGTACAACAGTGAGTCACTTTTTATTTTTTAAGCGAGTGGTTGAAGGAAAAATGAGCACTTTCTRAGCACTTTCAGCATGAACAAACACTCCCACGAACTTCGGACCAATCACACAATAAGTTCTTATGTAAAAAGTTCTGCCGGTGCGTTGTGTCAAGAAGCTGCCGAAATGTCGACAATGCAAACAAAATGATGCAATTTTCATTATGAAACTGCGACATCTGAACCCATTTCAGCAGTTCGGAKGGAGTATGCAGGAACCTTCAGTCATCATACTGATACTTAACATCAGACATTTAATCTGATCAATGAAGAGGCATCAAACTGCAGAAACCATCGCAGATATTTGTTTACTTGTTGTTGTTACTGCATTGATGAGATGTTTGTTATTTTTGTCATTGCAGGTAGTTACAGCCCATGCTGTGAGAGTTGCAGTGACCAACAATTTAAGCGCCAACATCACAGGATTTCTCCCAATTCACTGTATTTACCAGCTGCTTCGGAGCCGGGCCTTCACCAAACACAAAGTGTCCATCAAGGTAAGACACGTTGTGTGATGAGCTGAYGATTATTTTATTTTGTCAAAGCTTAATATTTTACTGGCCACTCCAGCAGCTGCTTATTACTTGCAAGTTTTAGAGATTATGTGTTCCACACATGCAGGAGTCAAGTCACCACAATCCTGAAGTAGCGCCTGCTTCACAAAAAGTATCTCAGTAAATATAGAAGATCTGATTCCAGTATTTTGTTTTTAAGCATAAAGCTCTGCTACCTGCYACTGCACAGGTCTGTCAGGTTTGAAAATAGAGTTTCTTTAAGAATTAAAATAGGGCTGCAACTAACGATTATTTTAATAATCGATTAGTTGTCGATTAATCGTTGCAGCCCTGTGCTCTGTATTTAAAAGATGAAACCAATATTTTTGTTTTTGCTCCCCCAGCCTTCCAGAAGTTGACCTCCAGCAGTCCTAGGCTCATGCGGATCCTGGAGCATTTAACTTTGCTTTCACCTGGAGACCTCATTCCTTATGCAGAGGCTCTCACAGCCAGCATGGCTCTGCTGCTGGAGCCTGCCGTGCCTCGCCGATTGATACAGACCCTCAACAAACTCTGGATGGGCCTGAACACAGTGATGCCCCGCAGGTACATGTTCTGGATAGGACTAAGTGAAAGTGCAATGGCCTAAAATGTTTATATTAAAAAATGTAGGGGATGGCAAATCGTTGACATTTGAATTCCAACTAAAGAATAGATATTCCCTTTTTTGTTAAGGCTTTAAATTAATCTAAAAAGTATTTAATTTTTATCAATTAAAATTGTTTATATTTTGATAAATATCTTGTGTAGCTGTTAAATAAAAAAAAGCTGAACACTGAGCTTGTCTTTCAGCAGAGTGAAAAGTTGCTGTGAACAGTAAACAGGCTAAAGGAAAAGCTTTGGAGCAGGGTTGCTGTATGAATAGAACAGCAACGAGCAGAGCAACCCTGTCAGTGTTCATGAATGTGCTTATTACACGAGGTTCACCATCACTCTCCCCCAGGGCCTGACAGACACTGTTACCTCACCTCTGAGCAGACATATTATTGATCCAGAAGAGGCCTGGAACAAGAAGAGCTCAGGGCAGGAAAACTCTCCATGAAGCAGATGTAAAGGATTGTTACCTCTCCACCCTCCTTTAGCCTCGTTGCTGCTGCTTGTATTGAATGTTGCAGAGAAATAGAGGAGGTGAATCTAGGAGGAGGGCAGCAGTGTCAGATTTCTTACAGATCTATTGATTGACTCGCTTGTGTGCAAAGCTGCCCCAAAGGCTTGGAGCTCCAAGTGTTTGTGCTGCTCAGAGATCAACATCAGTTTGATAAGAAGGATTGAGGGTGAAATGTTACCATGGGCCAACTTAAGAGTAAATGAAGCCATYAAGCCCAAACAAAACTGTGCTTCATATGGTATATATCTTCCAAAATAAATTAGCTGCCATAAGTCAGACATGACTTTTTTTTCCAACCAACATTTTCCTTGTTGTCTTTTAAAACAAATCTTTTCTGTGTTTCAGACAGTAACTCCACATTGTTAAATGTGGAGCTGTAAGTGTGGCCATAGCACATTCAAATTTCTAAAGAGTT
Organism: Austrofundulus limnaeus; assembly: GCF_001266775.1. Classification (NCBI taxonomy): domain Eukaryota; kingdom Metazoa; phylum Chordata; class Actinopteri; order Cyprinodontiformes; family Rivulidae; genus Austrofundulus; species Austrofundulus limnaeus. The sequence continues at coordinate 294,135 of NW_013952967.1, forward strand.
GAAGCCTATGTTTGTGTTTTAGGTTGTGGGTGATGACAGTAAATGCCCTCCAACCTTCAGCCAGGCTGCTTGGGCAGCAGAAGAACACACAGAATGACCTGATGGTGGATCCTCTGATCGTGCTGCGGTGTGATCAGAGAGTGTACAGGTAACTACACGACTTCATCTCCTTCTCAGAAACTGATGGTAACAAAAAGAGGAAATACAAATGCAAAAAAATTAACATTAAAATTCATAAAATTTCTACTAAAGTTTTAATGAGTGACAAAAATTTAAGCAGTTTCAAGTTTACTTTCAAACTCAGTATTAATTATTATGACCCCTG
>NW_013952967.1:300623-303779 GCF_001266775.1 Austrofundulus limnaeus
CTTATCAAATAACTTTGAGCCTCGTCAGGAAAAAAAGAATGGAGGCTTTTATCTTTCTGCCCCGAGAGGCGGAAACAAATGGTGGACTGAGGGATTTTTTTTTTTCGTCACTGGACGGTTTTCCTCGTTGCGACGCGACTCGCATCAAATCAGACCGTCATTTAAAAAAATTAAATGTGGCATATACTTTAAGTTCGGATCTACTTGGCCTAACAACACAATTTAAAAACTGGTTTAAAGTTCAAAGTCTCTACTTTTCACTCGAGTGTCTCAGAGAAGGCGGATCTTTACAGGTAGAGTTTTTTTCCCCCAAACTTTGTTTAGGTCAGCCAGCATTGACAATGCTCTGCGTGTGATGTAAACAGCTCGGCGACATGGCAAGGGACACATAAATCGCGGGACACAATGAATCGATAATGAAGTTTGTTGCCAACGCTTTTAATAATCTCTTTTCATCAATTCGTTGTTGCAGCCCTAAATTAAAATGACTTTTAATAATCAATTAATTGGATAGAAGCCATGAAAAAATCTTTTATTTTGTTTACTAAAAWTTTTTTAAGGGGGGCGTTATGCAAAATCGACTTTTTTGCACTTTATATCATGTTAAAATGTCAATTCCTCATAAACACGTACCTAGAGTGTTGCTTTTACTCATTCATACATGTTTGAAAAATCCTTRAATCTCCTGTGGTAGTCATGTGGAGCTGCCTAAACACTTGCCTAAATACAAAGCACTGCCTTTTTGTACATAGCTCCTGCCTGGACCTCAGTCTGCAGCTGAGCTCCCGCCCCACAGAGCACTCCTCCAACGAAGCATTGTTGTGATGACGTGCTGAAGTGGGAGTGTCGGAAATGGTAGGAGGTTCTTACAGTGACAGGGACCAATTTCAAGGTGTTTAGATTGACTGATGCAAAGTGAAATTTAATTTTGATATATATACAGCAGTTTCATAATAACTGAAGGTAACATATTTTGATTGTAGAATTGAACTATGTGCCTGGAAAATACTTTAAACCCCCCCCACCACCACCACCACCACCACAACCTTTAAGATATAAAAAAAATAACAAAAACAAATACTGTAAAAAGTTACAGTATTTGTTTTGCTTTTTTGTTCAAATATGAAACTTCCCTGTTTTTAATCTTTGATTTAGCACTCATTCCAGTGAATATTTGGATTTGTGTGTCATAGGATTTTTTGAACCTGTAGACTGGATAAGAAATGTATCTGTCTTTACACTTTTTGTTCTGACTTTGCCTTTAATGGTTGCTTTTGTCAGGACTGGATCTATCGTCAGCTCTGTGAAACAACAACACCCATCCACACCCAGCTGATTCCTCTAGTCGATGCCTACATCAWCTCGATCCTCACTCCAGCATCTAAGGCCAACCCCGAGGCCACCAATCAGCCAATCACTGAGCAGGAGATCCTTAATGTCTTCCAGAACTCTGCAGGAGTGAGTCATTCTTGAGATATCTATGGAATGGCAAAACTCTAGATCTGCATCCTAAAATGTTAACAGGTTCATGCACCACARTCTATGTTCTTTAGTGGAGCTGGTAACATGACCTATAACTAATTAGGACTGGGCGATATGGCTTAAAAATGTATCACAATATAACTGTTTCATATCAGTCAATATCGATATTAATTTATGTATTTATTTTTTTGTTGTTTGTTTGTTTTAACTATTTGAAATAAGGACAAGGAGAAAAAAGGATTAACACTGCCAAACAGTTGACATGACTTTTCACAATTTCCCCTTGAGTTGTTGAACTTATTTTTTCCTTTGTTCTTTTTTATTTTGAAGCAGTTATGATGCACAGTGGTGAAACATGAAACTGATACTGCTCAACATGTTGTTGCTAGCTGACCATAGAGTGAGTGGGTTAGTTGATGCCACCAAMCCTGCTTAGCTGGGCCGTGAGAGGTAGAGCAGCTAAAGCCTGTCCTCTGCCTACTTCCCCTAGAATGCTGTGCAGTTCTGGATCAGAGTTCAGTGAAATGATCAACTTTCTGTTTGACGAATATTCCATTGATATAATGTCTATTGTGTTATATAATTTTATTGAATTATTGCCCAGCCCTATTGCAATTATTTTAAAGTCCAAGTAAACTTACTAAACAAAATCTGTAACATAAGTAGTGAACTGCAAATGAGACAAATTTATTTATCTCTGAAGTTGTTTTGTAATAAGGGGTAATAAATGAATAGTTTAAAAACACTCATCTTCACACATTTAATCATGGCAGAGCTCTGTTCCACAGGCAACCCCTCTCCTATAACTGTCACTTATGTTTCCCTCCGTCGGTCAGCAAGGGGAAAGTAGTCGAGCAGGACGCCAGTGCTACTCCATCACCACACAGCTGCTTATCCTTTACTACATCCTGTCTTATGAGGAGAACCTGCTGGCAAGCACCAAACAGCTTGGTAAGACGATACTTATAAAAAGTGTGCCTGCCATCCTATTTTGATGTTTACTCACTTCCTTTCCATTTCCTTTTTTCTCTTTCTTTGCCTGCCTGAAGTGTTCATTGTCGTTTCTTTCACTAAAAAATGTTTTGTTAGTCAGAGGGAATCTGTCAGGCAGCATGAAGAGGAAGGAAGCTTTTGTCCTCTGTAAAGTTGCAGGAGATGTTTTGACTGTAGATGAGAAGTCATTCATTCTTTTCTTTCTTGGCTCTGAATGTTGGCTGCTTCATAAATAATMAATGGGAGCTGACAAAGAGCCAAACCCAGCGGCAGCAGGAGCACAACTTAACTAGGACACACATAGGTTAGACTGAAGCCTCATTCATAAGACTGCTCAGTCCAGGACTTTTCCGTGTTCTGTCCTCCTCCGAGCATTCAGAAAAAACACGGAGGCGGAAGGGCGAGTAAAATGAGCCCGCCTCCGATGTGCCCCTGAGCCACGAGCAGAGGTAGTATCAGAGCCAGGACCCACTTGTGAAAAAGCAACCTACGGATCCGAGCTCAGAATAATGAGCTGATGACATCAGTGAGCAACCCCAGGATCTAACCAACAGATTTATTACCAAGGGAATATTAAAAATGACACAAAACAGCAACTTTATAGTTAGTTTTAAACATAATGAGCCACAGGTATAGTGAGCTGATTTATTTATATACAGTATGTGTGTGTGTATATATATA
>NW_013952967.1:305190-307566 GCF_001266775.1 Austrofundulus limnaeus
AAAACAGATGTGTTTTAAGAAGAGATTTAAAAACTCCCAAGAGTTGAGGCCTGTCAAGGGGCAACTGGTTCCACAGTTTAGGAGCCACAACTGAAAAGGCTTGGTCACCTCTGTGGACCAGTCTTGACCGCGAGACAGCCAAGAGCAAATGATCACTGGATCTAAGAGATCTGGAGGGCACAATAGGGCTGCAGGAGGTCAGACAGGTATTCAGGAGCCAGTCCATTCAGAGCCTTATAGGTCATCAGTAAAAGTTTAAAATCAATTCTAAAACAAACAGGGAGCCAAGGATGAGAAGCCAGCACCGGGGAGATATGATCATGCTTCTTTGTCCGTGTTAAAAGGCGTCTCCTCACTGTCCCACAGACACACACACTTGTTTTTCTATCCTCATGGGGACTTTGCATTGACTTTTATTCATTTACTGATATTTTCTGTTGCATATCTGACCCTAAACCTAGCCTAAACTTTATTCACCCCACGATGTGGACCAAGACTGGTCTGGGCTTGTGTCCCCATAAGAAACAGTGGGTCCTCACCAGGCTGTATGTACCGGGGAAATGGTCAAAAATCGTCCTCACCAGGTAGCAAATCAAATTCACACACCTCCTCCACCCTTCAGTCAGGAACATTAACCCTGTAGATACATTAAAATGTAGAAAAACATTATTTTTACAGTGATTAGAAGAAAGTTTTTCTATGTTTGTTTTTTAAATTACATAACTGATATTTTGTATCTACAAAAGTTAGTATGATTAGAACAAAGAAATAACTGTATTTTGAATAAATGTTACAAATGGGTGTTGTACAGAGAATGAGATAAACACAAAATTTATTGGCCCAGAGACTAACTGCAGATTAGGGATGGCTCCCTTTGACATTTGAATCGATTCGGTACCAGTACCTGGGAATCTGTACCGGTACTCAACGGTACAAGTTTTTGGTACTTTGTGTGTTTGTTTTTTTAACCTCCGCCAAGGAGGTAATGTTTTCAGTCGCGTATGTCTGTATGTCTGTCTGTCTGTCGGTCGGTCTGTCTATGGACAGCATTACTCCAAAATGTGTGGATGGATTGTCATGACATTTACACCACATGTGGATACTAGCACAAGTAACACACCATTAAATTTTGGTGATGTTTCGGATCACGATGAGGATACAGGAATTTTTTTCCTTTTATTCCTCTGAGATAGGCTAAGCTGTGATGCTTTCACAGGGCTTCTGTAAAAACCAGTGACAGCTTTCAGTGTTCATTTGAACTGGATTACACTGCTCGGACTTCAAACTTTATAAAATTAATGTTAAAACCAGATGTAATGATKAATAATTCTTGCCATAATGTGCGCATTTGTACTCATTTGGTGCGCATATCTGCGTCACTGCACCATGACACGTATTTTTTTCCCATTTCCTCAAACACATCGATGAAGATCGAGGAAGAGGAGTTACGCTGTGGACTTCAGACTTGGAGGTTGTTTGTTTGTTTGTTCATTTTTATTATTATTTAAATGGGGCCAGATCATGTCTAGAGCTATTTGTACGCAGGTCAGAGTGCTGATGGTTCAGTCCGTGAACCRGCCCACGGGCTGAAGTGAACCCAGTCTCTCGCGCGCGGTGCATCTATGCTGGGCGAGCGTGACATCAAGAAGTGACAAGAGGCGACAGGTTCTGGGGCGCTGATGTTTTTCTGGATCCGTTATGCTCCAAACGATGCCATATCAGATGACTTCTCTACCTCTCCCTCAGCACCGGTCAGGTCGATCATACCGCACAGCTGATTGCGTAACAGAGCGGCCACCTGAGYTGACAATGAAGAGCGGAGATCAGAAAAACTATTCCCAATAACCCCGSGCGGGCGACTAAAACAAGCAGTGGYGCTTATTAAAAATTAAACATTCACAAAATAAGAAATKCCGTGTCCCTATTAGTGCCGCATAAATTAGGTCTCTGTTTGTCTCTGGCATCCCGAGAGAYGCGCAGTGCAGCGGGTCTARCGGGGCCGAGCGGSTTCGATCAGAAAACTTCTCCCATAAAGCTCAGCCTGACAACAAATCAGCTCTGGTGCTTAAGAACAACTCAGAAGACGAATTTGAAAAGTCTWGTCCCAGCTAGATGCAACAGAGTTGCGCGGTGCTCCAGCTCGTCATTTCACTGTGGAACATCACCTGTCAGTCACCAGGGGCACAACAAGTGGGGGTGGCCACAGGGGGCTGTGCCCCACCAGTTTTATCCTCTTGACTCCCAAGCTTTGTGCTTATTTAAATCTTTCCCAGCTATATAAGATTAGTAGTACCATATAAATATAAAATGTTTTTTAACTATGATTTAAAAATATGAATATGTTTTACTTAATTTAAAAAATAAACTTAAATAGTT
>NW_013952967.1:308455-310077 GCF_001266775.1 Austrofundulus limnaeus
AGGATGTCTTCCACAACACTGGCACCTTCTCCTGGGTCAAGCTAAGGTTGAAGAGGTGTTGCAGAATCCCACAAAGCTGGTCTGCACAGGCCTTCAGGACTCTGGGGCTAACACCATCTGGACCTGTAGCCTTGTTCTGGTCCAGTCTCTCTAGCTGCCTCTTCACCTGACTTCTAGATACAGAAAAGTGGGAGGGGGAGGGAAAGGGAGCAGCAGCATCTCCTGATTTAGTTGAAGACAAACTTGTGGATGTAGAAGAAAAGTCCATGACTGAGGTTGAAGATGAAACATCTGAGGTTTGACAGGAAAGCTGTTTGGTCAAAGGAGGGTGAGATGTCTGTTTGGCTGGGGGCAGGAGAGGAGGAAGATGAGCTTGTTCCTGAGCTGAGCCTGTTGAAGAATGTGTTAAGCTCATTTGCTCTGTCCAGACTTCCATCCATCCGATTCTCCTTTTGCTTGAAACCTGTGATCTTCTTCATCCCTGACCACACAACAAGTATATTAAGTCGGCATCCAACTCTGTGTTGTRAACATCAACAGATTTCTTTAAAATGAAAACTCTTACAACAACTAATGCAGTGTTTTGTCTTACTGCACAAATTAAAATCAAGCTCCACATATTTCTATTGGTCATTTCCCCCTAAAAATTGTGATGTGGTCCATGGAAAGCAAATAAGTTTAAATCAAATAAACAAAAGCATAAATAAAATAAATAAAAGGTATTCTATTTTACAGATGTAACTTGAAGTATTACAACTTATGACGGTAAAGTAAACTTCTTTGCTGTGAATTTCATACACTGTTTCTCTTCATTCCTTGTACAGTTCTTTTTCAAAAACACTAACATGTCAACTTTTTCTGGCAAGAGCCGAGCCCGCTCCACACTGACCGTATCCCCTGCTGTGGAGAAATCTCGCTCTGAAGATTGTGGAAGAGGCTTGAACACAGAGATATTTTTTGGTCAAGCTGGCTAGTATAGGCATCTGATCCCTCTTCTGCCACCACCACAAGAGAGGATGCACTGAGCTTAGGACTGCTGGAAAGCTTCGATAGATCTGGACCTCGTTTTTGGTCTTTACAGCCAACGAATTTGTAYTGATGCGTACCTCACTCTGTTGCACTGCCTCGTCTTCATCTTCAAAGAGCTCTCCAAGAGCTGAAAGTTTTTYCTTACTTTTTGCAGGTGCTGCTACCATTTCTTCTTTAACCCTACCCTCCTCTTCCTCCTGCTGATCTCTTCTTTCTTCTTCTTGGTTGGTCATGTCTTCAACCTTTTAAATATAGTATACACAGGTTATTAAGGTAATATGAGACCCATCATATCGAAATGAGGATTAAGTCATATTTGGTCAAAATGACCTGATTACATTTTCAGATTATTGGCTTTAAAAGATAAATTTTGATACCTGGATCATTCTGATATCATAATTAAATCCATACGTATGACTTAATTTGTCTTGTTGGTTACAATAATACATAAATATTTGGTCTGAATCCTAATTTTATGTCCTTTTAGTGAGGAATTTTTGATGTCCTTTTAAGGGGAAACCTCAAATTATATTTGAATATTGAGATTTCCCAGCTAAACAGAAACACAGCTTTGCTAGCTCACAGGGAAAATC